>NC_057796.1:112888671-113188671 GCF_018294505.1 Triticum aestivum
GACGCCGGCGCACCGCGCCTCCCCGCGCCCTAGGGCCCCGTCGAGCTCCTCCGCCGTTCGCCGGTGCCGCCTCCCCGCCGGCCCTCTCCTCCATCTCCCTCCTCTCCCCCGGCCGTCGCCTCCACCGCCGGCGAGCCTCGAGCTCGAGCAACCCTAGCCCCGATCTGATCAGTGACAGAAGGTTGACTCTCCCCTCTCCCCGAAATATTCTGAGATTTTTACATTACATGGTCATGTTCATCGCATCATAACTCTCTGCATATAGCTCCGTTTCGTGCGTGTAATATATCGAGATGTTCGTCTCGAGATGCTCTTCATTTTGTTCCATTGCACCATATTCATTTGAGTCCATATTGATGCCCAAATCTCTGGTGCAAGAGTGCTAGTTGCTGTTAACTGCTGTTACTTATCAGAACTTGAGGATTTGTTATTTTTGTTGCATTTAACGTGTGCATCTTATGGGCATGAGCTCTATATGTGTTTTGATGTATGCCATGTCATCTTTATAGAGGTGCATGCCATGTATTTTTGTGATCTATGTGGTGACTATCACAAGCATGCAAACTAGGCTTCGTTATGTTTTTGATTTCAGGGACTTAGTAATTTTACTTGTCTGTGACTGCTGTTATGTTGTTGCTATGTATCCATGTGGCTACAGAGAGATCCATGCTCCTTTTGGTGATGTGCAGTAAGAATGTTTCATAGATATGGTTATGCTCTATCCATTCATGCCTCTGTTTGCAATTATGGAGTATCCTAGCATGACTCAATCTTGCTCTACTTTTGCTATAAAATATTTCTGGCAGATTGATAACTTGATATTCAATTTTGCCAAGCTTGTTGTAGTTGATCCTTTCATGCTATGAACTTGATCTTGCCATGGATAGCTTCATAAACATGCCATTTTTCTGTAGGTATTTTTTTTTGTCATGCATTGCTTTGTGGTGAGCGAATCAAGCTCACCAAGATGCCTTCATAATACTGTTTCTGCCATGCTCTGTTTTCTGCCAAGTCTGAAACCTGTTAACGAAACTTGCTATGTTTACATGGTTGCCATCATATCTTCTGATCCTTTTTGGCTTATGGTCAGTAAGGTACTTTTATTCTATGCATTTAGTAGATGCATTCCATGCTTTGTTTTGCTATGTTAAGTTCCTGTAGCATGTTGATTTCTTACTCTGAACATTGCTACCTGATGCTGTTTATGCCATGTCCAGTAATTTCACTAAGTCTGTGAACCTGTTATCTTTTGCACTTTTTCCATGTTTGTTTGAACCTGTTATGCTGTGATCTAGCCATAGCTCAGTGTTTATAGTTTGTCAAGCATCTCCTGTAGATTACTGCCATATGCTTGTTGCTATGTTGGAGTGCTGTGGCATAGTTTCTTGATGTATTCTAAATGCTATCATGCTGTTAATCGCAAATTCATGTCATTCTTGTTTTGCTTGCCATTTGCAAACCGTGCATCCGTTTCCGGTGATCTTTATATCGATTTCAACCGAAATCACCTCATCTTTCCAGTGGCATGCTTGGTTTGCCAAGTTACTGCCTTGTTCATCATTTTTCTTCCGGAGCACGCATATGCATCGCATATCATATCTCGCATATCATACATGTTTTGCATCATGTTGCTTGTGCATTTCTCGTGATTGATTGTGGTTCCGTTGCTGGTGTTCTTGTTTTAGGTAGAGCCGGGAGACGAGTTCGTGAACGAGGAACCTTTTGAGTACGCTTACGAGGATCAAGCTTTCGACAACTCTGAGAACCTTGCAGGCAAGATGACCATACCCTCGAAATCACTTCTATCTTTGCTTTGCTAGTTGTTCGCTCTATTTGCCATGCTGCGCTACCTACCACTTGCTATATCATGCCTCCCATATTTGCCATGTCAAGCCTCTAACCATCCTTTCCTAGCAAACCGTTGTTTGGCTAAGTTACCGCTTTTGCTCAGCCCTTCTTATAGCGTTGCTAGTTGCAGGTGAAGTTGAAGTTGGTTCCATGTTGGAACATGGATATTTTGGAATATCACAATATCTCTTATTTAATTAATGCATCTATATATTTGGTGAAGGGTGGAAGGCTCGGCCTTATGCCTGGTGTTTTGTTCCACTCTTGCCGCCTTAGTTTCCGTCATACCGGTATTATGTTCCTTAAGTTTGCGTTCCTTACGCGATTGGGTGATTTATGGGACCCCCTTGACAGTTCGCCTTGAATAAAACTCCTCCAGCAAGGCCCAACCTTGGTTTTACCATTTGCCACCTAAGCCTTTTCCCTTGGGTTTTCGCGAGCCCGAGGGTCATCTTTATTTAAACCCCCGGGCCAGTGCTCCTCCGAGTGTTGGTCCAAACTAGAGCACCGTGCGGGATCGTCCCTTGGCAACTTGGGTTACGTTGGTACCTGTACGTTTAGCTTATCCGGTGTGCCCTGAGAACGAGATATGTGCAGCTCCTATCGGGATTTGTCAGCACAGCGGGTGGTCTTGCTGGTCTTGTTTTACCATTGTCGAAATGTCTTGTAAACCGGGATTCCGAGACTGATCGGGTCTTCCTGGGAGAAGGTTTATCCTTCGTTGACCGTGAGAGCTTATGATGGGCTAAGTTGGGACACCCCTGCAGGGTATTATCTTTCGAAAGCCGTGCCCGCGGTTATGAGGCAGATGGGAATTTGTTAATGTCTGGTTGTAGAGAATTTGTCACTTGACTTAATTAAAATACATCAACCGCGTGTGTAGCCGTGATGGTCTCTTCTCGGCGGAGTCCGGGAAGTGAACACGGTTTCTGGGTTATGTTTGACGTAAGTAGGAGTTCAGGATCACTTCTTGGTCATTACTAGTTGACGACCGTTCCGCTGTTTCTCTTCTCGCTCTCATTTGCGTATGTTAGCCATCATTTATGCTTAGTGCTTGCTGCAGCTCCACCTCATTACACCATCCTTTCCTATAAGCTTAAATAGTCTTGATCTCGCGGGTGTGAGATTGCTGAGTCCTCGTGACTCACAGATTCTACCAAACAGTTGCAGGTGCCGATGATGCCAGTGCAGATGACGCAACCGAGCTCAAGTGGGAGTTTGACGAGGAACGTGGTCGTTACTATGTTTCTTTTCCTGATGATCAGTAGTGGAGCCCAGTTGGGACGATCGGGGGTCTAGCATTTGGGGTTATCTTATTTTCATTTGGATTTGACCGTAGTCGGTCTATGTGTGGATTTTGGATGATGTATGAATTATATTTATGTATTGTGTGAAGTGGCGATTGTAAGCCAACTCTCGTTATCCCATTCTTGTTCATTACATGGGATTGTGTGAAGATAACCCTTCTTGCGACAATACAACAATGCGGTTATGCCTCTAAGTCGTGCCTCGACACGTGGGAGATATAGCCGCATTGTGGACGTGACAAAAATGTAGGCAAGCTCAGTCATCACCAGTCACCGTCCATTGCCCCGCCTTTATGTTTGCTGCATAGCCCGGTCAGCACCCGTAACAGTAACCAGGAGAAAGGTGGATCAACACCGGAGTCGACAGGGTTGATTCGTTGTTAAACTTCTGAGTATCAAACTGGTTATGAAAAAGCAGCACGAATTTGGAAGAACAGAGGAGCATGCCAATACATCGTTGTTGTGGTGCACACAGGCATTTTTGCAAAACTGTTTGCAAAAATGATGATGTTCGGCAGAACCGAGGTAGATGATCACATTTTTTATTTTTCATATGCAAAAAACATTGAAAAGAGCGGAGGAGAACGCCAAGAGATCATGGATGAAGATTCGAAACAAATGCATCTGCTTGGATTGAATGCAAGCCCCCTAAGCAAGTGCAGGCAAGCTCAGTCAGCACCCGTCAACATCATCAAAAAATGATTAGACCGTGCTTACTTGAGTATAATGGTGGTTCGAGTACATCAATCCGTCCATTGCTCGGCCGTTCTGTTGGCAAGCAAGACCGCATAGCACCCTTAGCCGTTACCAGAAGGACGGTGGATCGATACCGGAGATTATGACATTTTTCTTTGCACACACATGAAACCGTGAAGATACCGAAGGAGAATGCAACGGATCATGTTTTTGAAAACATGTTGTTTGGTTTGCATGGCTTAGTGACCATCTCGCAAAAAAAAGGATCTTAGAAATTATTACAAGGTTACCTATCTCGTGTAATAAGTAAATTCAAGAAAACAAGCAAGGGAGAAAAAACGGAGTCGACACCAAGAAGATGGTGTCATGTTTGTTTTAGATGCTAAAACGTACGGACAAGGGTACCATAATACGTGCTGACTGTACTCCTCAAAGAGTAGATGGGATGCACGAGCGGCGGGGGTTTCTTTAAAAGGAATGTGCACGCATGCGAGCATGTCGGAAACCTGTGCTAATACTTCGATTGATAAACAAATTATCTACGGTAACGATAACTGCCGAACGTTCGGTTTCTGGGCGTCCCGGCCCGAACGTCCTCGTCGCCGTCCATCGTGCCGCACGAATTTTGGGGCATACAAAGTCGCCACGTCAGCCCACAAACTCATTTGGGATGAAACGATCCCTCCCGAACGCCGCCCACTCCGCCTCACTCTTTTCCCCCACTCTTCCCCTATCCTCCCCCGACCGCCTCTAATCCGGCGAGGCCCGCGGATCCCGACGAGAAGATGGCTGGATCCCACCCAAGCACGCCAGGGCACGGAGACGAACCACGCGGCCGTCTCCATGAGTGACGGCTCGCCGGAGGCCGGGCGGCCGCGTGGGTATGACCGGGTCGAGGTGCTCACCGCCGATCGCGCGGGCATGGAAGTGGAGAGCGAGAGGCCCTCCATGCGCGGCCGTCTCCATAAGCGGCGGCTCGCCGGAGGCCGGGCGGTGTTCCTCTTACGCGTCCCGGAACACCGATAAAGGCGCCAACGCAGATTGCACCTCCGCCATGGTGTAGTGCGCCTGCTCCATGGTGAAGCCAGCGTGCACAGGAGGCGCGGGAGCCGGGGCGGTGTCGTTGGATCCCGTCTCCATCGTGGTCTCGTGCTCCCGAGAGGCAGCATTAGTTTATGGTTCTCCTCATCGTCGAAGACCTCGGATGAGCTAGCCCGCAAGCCGGCCTCGATCCGCCTGTCAAGGCAGCTCTGCCAGGCAGCGGCAAGGGCGGCCACGGCATGCTTCATCTCCGTGGAATGGTTCTCCCACATAGCTTTGCCGCCTGTAGTCATGGCGGATGCAGTGCAAGGGAGGACGATGGAGAGGGGCTTGTGTGGTGGTGTGAAGTTAGCTGGGTGTGGCTGCCTTTATATAGCGGATTCCGGTGGGGCGAGGCGTCCGGGTGCGTCAATGCGCGGCGCCAGAGTGGGTTTCTCGACCAGCGAGCCTGGTTAATGCAGGCATACGGCGGATAGCGGCATTGAGCGAGCGAGGTAGATATCCGTCCCGCCCCGTCCAGTCACGCGTCTCCGGCATTGAACAAGCGCTGACACTAGAGACGCGGCGCGTGTGGCGCCCTCGACCGACGTGCCGCTTCAGTGGCAGAGGCAGTGAGAGGTCGCGTCCACCCTGAGCCGCCTTCAATGTGAAGTGATGCGCTCTACAGCGGGGCAGCTGGCGTCGGGCGGTAGCGGGCGCAAGGGGGAGTGGTTTTTGGTGGGCCAGGACGGTCAGAAGCAGGCTTGGGATCGGTCCGGACTCCCGCAAACCTCCCGCACATTTGTCTTCGGTTTGCGTGAGAAAATAAATCCGGACCGTGTCAGGAACCAATACAGGCTCGCGTTGGATGCTTTCGCGGTCCGAACGATTGTGGGAGGTTTGAGGGTCGGCGTTGGAGATGCCCTTAAAGCTGCTATGTCTGAACTTAAAATTTTGAATTTCCCAAACACTTTAAATGGACAGGTGAGAGGAGTTTGTTTTTCACATATGCCTAATGGCTGGTGTTTCAAAAAATATTGGCGCCCCTCTTTTACTTATCCACACACACGGACAGGGGTAGGTGGCCGTTTGCTCCGTCCGCCAACATGCCGCGGTACGGGTAGGCTCAGAAAACCGGCCGATCCATCCGCACTTATCCCGTTCCACTACGATGCAGCGGTTGAGCTTCACTTTAATGCGCGGCCCCGTTATTGAATATTTGTAAATACGGCCGGCACATATGCTCAGGAATACAGAATACACGTGCATCCCAATGATAACCAACGGACGCGATTCCGGCCTCAGCTGTGCCCACCATCAGAAACGAATTTTCCAAAGAAAATGCGCTACTCAACGGTACTAACTCACTAAAAGTATTCAGAACACAAAACTACTTGTGCATGCGAGAAACTAGAAGCGGTCTCAGTTTTAGTTCCTACACATCTGGTCATCCTAACAAATACCCAAATGATAGTCCCACACATGTGGTAGGAAGCACTACGCCCTAACCTTTTTATGCAACTAAAGTTTTCATCCGAAAAAAAAAAACAAATAAAAAACTAAAACTTGTCATCCAAAAAGAAGTTGACATGCTTAATAACTAAAGTTATGATCCTCATGTTACTAAAGTTGTCATGAAAACGTTTGAAGTTGCCATGTGTTCGTGTCACACGTGTGACACTTATCAGGGTCCGACTCCGGTGGTTATAAACGATTATTTTTCTCAATATGTTTCGAAGCCCCTAAAAAAATGTTTCCACAAATGTCTGTTAGTTAGGATTAAGCAGCCGAGCACAACTGCCGTCCCCCTTATGGATTAAATCTAAACATTTTGCGGTGTACCTTGGGCAACACTCAGGCTCAGCACAAGTGCCCAACCTACGCCCTACGGCCATTAATTGCAGGCATGCATGCCAAGGAAGAATACAAACTTGGAGGTTGCCGCTAATCAACTCCAACCATTATCTAATCCGTTTAGCATTGGACACTAGCCTCGTCTTCGTGCAGGTTATGCTCCTGTTCTGAGCAGGGTGCAGCAAATGCAAGACGACGTACGCCATGGTCCGTCCATGGTCGCCAACAACGGCCCTGATCTACGGATCTGCTCTTGGCTGGCCCGCCGGCAATTAAATCCCCAGAGGTGGGCCGTCCGAGCGCATTTAGAGCACATGATCAGTTGCAGCGAATTTATTAGTTAGTATCATGCCTTCTCCAAATAGAGTAGACTGAACCCAGTTAGGTGACCACCTCATCAAGGCGGACCTGCAAATTTCCCGCATCCGTCTAGACCGTGTTGTCCAAACCGCGAAAGCCATACAACACGGTCCTGTATCGGTCCGCGGGACGGTTTGGACGTGTTTTCTTCCGTAAATTGAAGACAAAGTGGGGGAGGTTTGCGGGAGTCCGGCACCCGAAACGTAGGACTCCAACACCCCCGGCCCACCTAATCCCCCCTCCCGGTCTCATTTCCTTCCACTCTGCCCCTTCACATCCTTACTTTGCATCCGCACCCTTCACCTCCGCCACCGCTGTTGTACGTCTCCGGCCGCCACAAAGGCATTGCCAGAACCAGCAACAAAGCGCCCGCTCGACGGAGCTGTCCACCCTGGAGTCGTTTGTACCTAGGTACACTACGCCCCCTGTCGACGACCTCCATGGCGAACACCACGCCCGGCAGGTGTTCGATCAAATGCCATTGAGCTTATTTTCAAATGTTATGCCATTTTTTAGAGTACGAAGGATGGTGAGCTACCCGACCATGGAAGATGAGTTGCTGTGCTATGTGTGGCTGGCCGTATCCATGAATTTCGTAGGCAAGAGCAGAGGGGGGCCCTTCTTGGAGCAAGTGCATGAAAAGTTTAATGCACGAAAGCACATTGCGCCCTACGACATGTACATCATTCAACCACGCAACGTGAGATCTTTGTCGTATCACTAGCACACTATCCAGATCAGTGTCACCAAGTTTTGCGACGTGGTTCGTCAGCTCGAGACAAGGTGGCCATTCCACGCGGCAGAGGACGAGATCATAAGTTTTACTTCCTCTTGTTGAATTTGTTGATTGATTTCATTCACTCAATGTTGGTCTACACATTATACGTAGCCCATACGCGCTATTGTGGTGTATCATAGGACAGAGGGACGGTCATTTATGTGCACACACTGTTGGATGAGGCTAAAGAGGGAGCATGTGTGGAACGACATGATCCGTTCATGAAAACCTTGTTGGACATCCGGGATCTAATTGAATCAGAGACATTGTTGTACTAGACTTAATTTGCATGGTATGTGTTGAGGATATAGACCTTAGAGTCACCCGCCAGGAGGGGCCGGGTTACTCATATGGTCATTGCCAGAAGCCCGGTGTCAAGCTTAAAGACAGTGGGCCAAAGATGTGCTTAAGACCCGGATATAGCTTAAGGCCCGTGGTTATAATCATTATTATGGTAGAACTTGTAGTGCAAGGCAAGAATAGTTGAGAGTCCGAGCCGGACACTCTTATGAGCCGGCCGGGACTCTGAGAGCTGCAGAGCGTCAGCCTCCCTATATAAAGGGACGACCCGGCAGCGGTTTGAGGCAGAGAACGATCTCATCGAGAGCCGGGCATAGCAGTTTAGCTCCCTGGTGATCGTAACCCTAATCAATACCACCTCAAACTGGACGTAGGCTTTTACCTTCACCGTAAGGGGCCGAACCAGTATAAACCCTCGTGTTCCCTGTCCCGCATTAACCCCTTCAAGCTTCCTAGCTGCGATGGCTCCACGACTAAGTCCTAGCTCGAGGACATCTGCCGTGACAATTCCACGACAGTTGGCGCCCACCGTGGGGCCAGCGCACGGTGGATTTGAGTTCTTGAAGGGCAGCTTCGAAGGGCTCAAGGGATACGCTGTGGGCCGGATGACCAAGAGTCGTCGCGGCAAGCTCTACATCGACGATGCAAACTGGGGCCCTAACGCCGGCTCAATTGAGTACGGGTACCGGGTCCCCTTCGGCGGAATTCATGTTTTCATTGGCAAGATTGGTAAGCCGGGCCCTGAGCCGGGTCTCTGCGCCGATCTCGTCGAGACGGCTCAGCGTGCACGACCCGCCCGGGCCCGGCCTGCCTTAAGGCATGCTTTTGTGGGATGTATCCATGGAGGGCTCTCTGATCGATCTGGATCTGGTGATGAGGCGGCCGCCGGCTCTGACGGCGAGTCGGCCACCGATGAGTCAAACTCGTTGTATCAACTTCAAGATGGCAGGCTCATGGGTTGTTCCGATGGTGACAGTATTCCGGACCTATTTGAGCCGCCAAACCGGGTTGGAATCTTTATGGCCGGTGCACAGCCTGTTCAGAACCCCGCGGCTGGAGCGGGAAACCCGGTGCCTTCTCCGGCTCAGGTACTGATGGATCTCACAGACAAGATGACGGCCCTGTTAACCGCCACGGTGGACCCGGCGGATCAAGCTCAGCATGATGCGGAGGTGGCACAGTTAAAATTGGATCTAGTGAAAGCTAAGGAGGACCTTGCAGCGGAAGGGATCAGGATGGCTGCGGAGAGGGCGGCTCTCGATGCCCAAACTCAGTTGATCCAGGCGCGGTCCTTCCAACTCACGATGGATCAGAACGCGTCCAATGAGGTCATGAGAAGGAGGTATCAAAAGACCCAATCTCGACTCCCTCCGGTTTACGATCCACGCAACCTCTTCAACACGCCAGGTGCAGGGTCTAGTAACCCGCCAGGGGTCATAGAGCCCGGGTCTGGAATCCCTATTCAGCCAATAGTGATGGGGCCTCCCCAGGTGCCCCCTGCCCCGCCTCAGTACGTACCAACACCCCCGGGTCATTATAATAACCCGCTGGAGAACATGGTCGCCGCGGCAGCACGGCTGGCGGCTCTCCCAGTCGACGGCGACTCTCCGACGGCTATTGAAACCCGCTGGGTCAGGGAACTCCTTCAGACAGCATTGGCGCAGCAAGAGGCATACTCCTACAGCCGGGACAGGATCCACTCGACCCCTCGGCCAGGCCGGAGCCCGAGTTACAGCAGACAAATGGTCTCAGCGACCGGCTCAAGTAACGTCCGACGCCATGACCCGCCCCCTGGCCATGGCCCGGTTCATAACGGAGCCTTTCAAGCAGCAGACCAGGACAGAGCGCGGCAAGAGGCGGAGCAGGTGCCTCAATTGACGGCTTATCAGACCCCCCCGGCTTATCCGACGACTTCCGTCGACGTGGGTATCCCTACTAGGACTGGGGGTGTCCCTTGTTTAGTGCCAGCTATCCGCAATGAGCGTCTACCCAAGGACTTCAAAGGCCCTAGGAAGGTGCCTAATTACACAGCAGACTTACAACCCGCAGCCTAGATCGAGAGTTACGAGATGGCTATGGAGCTGCTGGAGGTCAGTGAGGCGGCCATGGCTAAGTACTTCACCATGATGTTGGAGGGGACTGCCCGCACTTGGTTGAAAGGGCTACCACCGAATTCCATTGGGTCTTGGGCTGAGCTGAAAACCCGGTTCATCCAAAACTTCAAAGATACCTGTAGGCAGTCTATGTCAATTGTGGATTTGACTAACTGTAAGCAGCAGGAGGGTGAATCCACGACTCACTGGGTTCGCCGGGTCAAGGAGATCATACATTCATCAGATAAGATGGATGCCGGCTCTGCAGTCTTAATGTTGGAGCAGAATTGTCGTTTCGTACCCCTGAAGATGAAACTCGGGCGGCTTAAGCGCGACTGCAGTGATATGGGTACGCTCATGGCGGCTCTTGTCAAGTACGCCGATTCCGATGGTACCAAGGATCCCCCTTCAGATGATGAAAGGGCAGGGAAGGGAAAGAAGAATGGCAATGGCAAGGGTCCTCAGCATAACCCGGGGAACCAAGGAGGAGGCAAGCGCAAGGCAGATGGCAGCCTAGAGTTTGTAGCCAACGCCAGCTCACAAGGGAATAACCAGCGACGTAAGGGGAGACCCCCTCCCCGAGGCGGCGGGTCAGGCCCGACGCTGGAGCAGTTGTTGAATGAGCCTTGTCCAAGGCACGGCTCTAGAGAGAAGCCAGCGACTCATCTATGGAAGGACTGTGCAATCATGAAGGCCTTCAAGAATTACAATGGCCCGGGCGGCGGCTCAGGCGCCGGCGGTTTTCATGGCCCGGGCGGCGGCTCAAATTCTAATCTTCAGAACGGTCAAGGGGGCTTCAATCAACAGTCTGGCCAGGGTCATCAACAGCAGCAGGGGGTTATCAGACCAATCCAAAGCAACTTAGCGGTGGACAGTACCATGTGTTTACCACCAGCCTGTGTAAGCGAGATCAGAAGCTTCATAAGAGGGCTGTGAATGCTGTTGAGCCGGCGGTTCCACGCTACTTGCGGTGGTCTGAGCAGCCTATAGTGTGGAGTAGGGAGGATCACCCTCCCCGGGTGGATAACCCGGGCCACTTGGCCCTAGTGGTGGCTCCTCAAGTGGGAGGATATAAGTTCACTAAGGTGCTCATGGATGGAGGCAGCAGCATCAACATCCTCTATTATGAGACTTTTCGCCGTATGGGATTGGTTGATAAGAACCTCAGCCAGTCAAACACTATCTTCCATGGTGTGGTACCTGGTAAGTCGGCTTATCCAGTCGGCAAGATTGAGTTGGAAGTGGCCTTCGGAGATGAAAACAACTACAGGGTGGAAAAGTTGACCTTTGAGGTGGTCAAGATAAGAAGTCCGTACCATGCTATATTTGGGCGGCCGGCTTACGCCAAGTTCATGGCTCGGCCGTGTTATGTGTACTTACAGCTCAAGATGCCGGGTCACAACAGGACCATTACGGTTCACGGCAGCCGGAAAGTGGCCCTGGAGTGTGAGGAAGGCGATGCAGCTTATGCAGAATCTGTTTGTGCAACAGAGGAGTTGAAGTTTTACAAGGACAATGTTGACCCAACTGATATGACCCCTCTGAAAAAGCCGACTACGGAGCATGAGCCGGCAATGAAATTTAAGTCAGCTGATGAGACTAAACTTGTTGATTTCGTTCCAGGAGACTCATCTCAGCAGTTTAGCATCAGTGCCAATCTGGATCCAAAATAGGAAGGCGCGCTCATCGAGTTCATCCGTGAGAATAGGGACATCTTCGCATGGAAACCTTCTGACATGCCAGGTGTACCTAGAGAACTCGCTGAGCACACTCTCAATGTTGATCCGAAATTTAAGCCGGTCAGGTAGTTCCTTCGGCGGTTTAATGAAGAGAGGCAGAAAGCCATTGGCGAAGAGGTGGCCCGGCTTTTGGCGGCCGGGTTTATTGTTGAAGTCTTCCACCCAGAGTGGTTGGCTAACCCGGTGCTCGTACTCAAGAAGAACGGCACCTGGCGGATGTGTGTGGACTACACGGACTTAAATAAGGCGTGTCCGGCTGATCCTTTTGCCCTTCCCCGTATTGATCAAATTATTGATGCTACGGCCGGTTGTGCGCGCTTAAGTTTCCTGGATGCTTATTCCGGATATCATCAGATTAAAATGGCAGTTAAGGACCAGGAGAAGACGGCGTTTATCACTCCCTTTGGAGCCTTCTGCTATGTATCCATGCCCTTTGGACTCAAGTGTGCACAGGCGACTTATCAGCGTTGCGTGCAGAACTGTCTTCATAAACAGATTGGGCGCAATGTTCATGCTTATGTGGACGACATTGTGGTTAAATCCATAAAGGAGGAAACCCTGATAGATGATTTGAGAGAAACCTTTGATAATCTCCGGGTCTACAAGATGATGCTTAACCCAGCCAAGTGTGTCTTTGGTGTTCCTGCAGGCAAACTCTTGGGTTTTTTGGTTTCTGACAGAGGCATTGAGGCTAACCCGGAGAAGATCAAGGCCATCACCTCCCTGGCTAAGCCGGCGTGTATAAATGACGTTCAGCGTTTGGCGGGTCGCATCGCTGCTTTAAGCCGGTTTATAAGCCGTTTGGGTGAGAAGGCCATGCCATTATATCAGTTGATGAAGAAAACTGATAACTTTGTCTGGAATGATGCAGCTAATACTGCCTTTGAGGATTTGAAGAAGCAGCTGGCAGAGCCTCCAGTCCTTGCTGCTCCGGTTGATAAGGAGCCTTTATTATTATATGTGGCGGCGAACACACGAGCCGTCAGTGTGGCTATGGTGGTGGAGCGCAAGGAGGAGGGTAAGGAGCATCCGGTTCAGCGGCCGGTTTATTATGTCAGCGAAGTGCTCATTGAGTCCAAGCAGCGATATCCGCATTGGCAGAAGCTTGTTTATGGTGTGTTCATGGCGAGCCGGAAACTTAAGCATTATTTTCAGGGTCATCCCATCACCGTGGTCAGTTCTGCCCCTCTTGGTGATATCATTCAAAACAGAGAGGCCACAGGGAGAGTGGCTAAGTGGGCTATCGAGCTCGGACCTCATGGTCTCAAATATGTGCCACGCACTGCTGTTAAATCTCAGGCCCTGGTGGACTTCATCAGTGATTGGACAGAGTCACAAGTCCCCGAGCAAAAGCCGGATAACACATATTGGACTATTCACTTCGATGGGTCCAGGCAGTTGGAGGGCTCGGGGGCTGGAGTCGTGTTGGCTTCCCCTAAAGGTGTCAAGTTCCATTATGTGCTACAGTTGCTGTTTCCTTGCACTAACAACGCGGCTGAGTACGAGGCCTTGCTCCATGGTCTTCGGATGGCTAAAGAGATGATCTTAAGCCGGGTAAGGTGCTTCGGCGACTCAGACTTGGTGGCTCAACAAGTATCAGGAAAGTGGGATTCCAAGGACCCTCTCATGGCGGCTTATCACCGCGAGGTTGATGCCATTGCTGGGCACTTTCAGGGTTACCAAGTGGAACACATCGATCGCAGGAAGAACGAGGCGGCGGATGCTTTAAGCCGGCTGGGCTCTCAGCGAAAACCGGTGCCGCCTAACACTTTCCTGGACGTCTTGTATAGCCCTTCTGTTAAGTTGCCTACAGAGGAAGACTTGGTTGTCCCTGACCCGGAGGCACGACTGGTGGCGGCTCTCCATATCATACCAGACTGGACAATGCCATATCTGGCTTACATGACCCGGGGCAAGTTGCCTGAGGATGAAACTCTGGCCAGGCAAATAACCCGGCGGGCTAAGTCAATGATTGTTATCAATGGTGACTTGCACCACCGCAGTGTTACGGGAGCGTTTCAACGTGTGTTTCCCCTGAGGAAGGGCAAGAGATCTTGCGTGAAATCCATGAAGGGGATTGTGGCCATCACGCCGGCTCAAAGTCTCTTGTGGCCAAGGCTTTTCGTCATGGTTTTTATTGGTTGACGGCTCATGCTGATGCAGAGGACTTGGTCAGTAAGTGTGATGGTTGCCAAAGGTTCTCGCGACGGGCTCATGTACCGGCTCAAGAGCTGAGGATGATCCCAATTACTTGGCCTTTGCGGTTTGGGGGCTGGATATGGTTGGGCCTTTCAAAAGATTCAATGATAAGAAGACCCACCTTTTGGTGGCAGTTGACAAGTTTACCAAGTGGGTTGAAGCGGAGCCAGTTAGCAAGTGTGATGCAGCCATGGCGGTTCAGTTTATGAAAAAGGTGATCTTTCGCTTTGGTTTTCCACACAGCATTATAACTGACAATGGCACCAATCTCTCCAAGGGTGCCATGGAGGAGTTTTGTCAACGAGAGCATATCCGACTTGATGTTTCCTCAGTAGCTCATCCTCAGTCCAATGGTCAAGCTGAGAGAGCTAATCAGGAGATTCTGAAGGGCATCAAGCCCCGGCTTTTGGTCCCTTTGCAACGGACGCCGGGTTGTTGGGTGGAGGAGTTGCCCTCCGTGTTATGGAGCATCAACACTACTCCTAACAGGTCTACAGGTTTTACGCCTTTCTTCATGGTTTATGGGGCAGAAGCCGTCCTCCCCAGTGACATCCGTCATGACTCACCTCGAGTGGCGGCTTATGTTGAGACGGATAATGAACAGGCACGCCAGGACGCTCTTGACTTGTTGGACGAACAGCGTGATGTGGCAGCAGCCCGTTCAGCGATTTACCAACAAGACCTGCGCCGTTATCATAGCCGCCGGGTTAAATCCCGGGTCTTCCAGGAAGGTGATCTCGTGCTCCGGCTCATCCAGGATCAAACAGATGCGCACAAGCTATCCCCGCCTTGGGAAGGGCCCTTTGTGGTCAGCAAGAATTTGCACAACGGGTCATATTACCTCATTGACATTCGGGAGCACAAAGATTCACGTAAGTCGGAGGAAGAGACCCGACGGCCGTGGAACATAGCTCAGCTTCGGCCTTACTACACTTGAGCCACCGGCTCTTGTGATGTACATACTTCTCTAAGCCATGTATATATTGTGATAAGCAATAAAGCAGGACCTCAGTCCTTTTTTCTCCTCCAAATGTGCACGTGTTGTTTTCATTACCAGATTACATGACAACTTGAAGGAGGATCCGGCTTATGATCGTATTCGAATCTAGCCGTAAGCGATAAAGTCACTTGGGGGCTTCCTGTTCAAACATAGGTCGTATTCGAACCAAAGAGAACATAGCTGTCGATACCCATTTGATTGGCAAAGTGCCGAGCTCATTGGGGAGTTTTCTTTGATCATATTTGAATCTTAGTTTAACCCCTTTGAGAACCGACGTGGATCGTATTCGAATCAGCGTCGTTAAACAATTCTTGAAGTCATTTGGGGGCTTCCTGTTCAAACATGGGTCGTATTCGAACCAAAGAGAACATAGCTGTCGATACCCTCTTGATTGGCATCGCCACACCCACTGGGGGCTATATGATCGTATTCGAATCCTAGCATAACCCCTTTGGGCCGGGTCTCTGGTCGTATTCGAACCGGAAGCCCCTAAAAGTTCTCCTGTTTCATAGCAAGTTTCTTCTGATTATTTCAAAGTGTGTACGGCCGGGTCTTACTTTGCCGGCTTAATTTTGTTTACAGTGTTAGTTGAACACAATGGGAGTCATTAAGACAAGTAAATCGGAATTAAGGTACCAACCTTATTGCCCGGGTTATCTAAGCCGGAAGTATGCTTGTAGGCCGCTAAGTGTGTTATTACGGCTGTATTAAGGATATAATTGAGGACCAGTCTTTTTTGATTCATATTCCGGGTTATACATCTTAAACATATGATTCTCAGGGCGGTAAACCGCCTGGAGACTTGTGATTCGTCTTTCTATGCAGGATAGTTAAAGGCAGTTATTTGCGACTAAGGTGAAAGAATGACCCGGAGAAGTATAAAAGAGATAACTTCGATAAAACTTCAAGCATTCAAGGCGTGCACGATGACACGGCAAAAATAAAGTGTTGGTCCTACTCTATTACAAGACTCGTTGAGTCCAAAAGGTTGAAGCATTGTTTGGTAAACCGCCAGCCGAGTTACGACGCTTGCTGAGTTGAAGTCTCCGGCTCGTTCCTATCTTCTCCTCCGGCTGATCCCAAGACCTGGAAAGTTGATGACTTCCAGTCGATGCCGCTGAGAGCTTCGAATTGGGCTTCCTCGTCAATTAACCCGGCCGGGTCAATCTCCGGGGCGAAAGTGTGCTGACGAGCCGGCGGGATCAAGTTGAGGGCTTCATAGCGAGGGGTTGGGATTCTCTGATTCTCCGCATTGTAACCCGGCTGGTACTTGGTTAGATCTGTATCGTTGCCAATAAGAGTAGCCACTGGGCATACAGCCTTCACGCAAGCTGTGAAGTCCTTCTGATCAAAGGCGGTGTCGTCTTCCTTCAGACTTGGGTAGCCGAGGGCGATGTCCGCCGGGTCTAACTCCGGCAGGAACGCCTTGGCCCGGCTTAGCGCAGCGATCGCTCCGGCTCTTGCAGAGGCCCATCGCAGCTCTTGGATCCGCTGAGGCAGAACGGCGAGCCGGCGAAGGACTTCCGCCAGGTGAGTCGGCACCTCGTTGGAGAGGGCCACCACAGCCAAGGCGCGCTGTGACCCGGTGTAGAGCTGCTCCACCAGAGTATACACGGCCTTCAGCTTGGTTACAACGCTCTGGTTGAGGTTGGCACTTCTGGGACCTATTTAACAAGATCAGATAAGCCGCCGACAGGGATGAATTATGAGATATAGAAATTCTAAACTTGATGAAAGCCGGTGAGGCAACTTACCGAAGATGGCGGCCACCATCTGGGACACCTGGCGCTTTAGGACGGAGAGCTCGGCGGTCTTTTCGGAGAGAGTCTTCTCCGCCTGTTCAGCCCGGGTCACCAATGCGGCCTTCTCTTCGGCCCACGCCTTCCGCTCAGCGTCAAACTCTGTTTTCAGCTTTTCTTGAGCGGCGATGCTAGATACAAACTTGGTGTTTGCCTTCCGGGTCTCCATCTCTTGCATCTGCAGCCGGTTCTTAAGATCCGCCATGTCCGCCTCTAGTTTCTTGCCGGCAGCCTGCATACATTTCCGGGTTATGGCATGAACAGTTACTATATAAATTTTAAGTCCCAAGCACTTTCCAAGCAAAGACACTTGGCACTTGGGGGCTAATGCATATTGAACGTTTCTATCTACAAATTGCCGGCTCAATTGAGTAAGCCGGAACCTAAGTCTACAACATATTCAATCATAAGTCGTCGACTTGGGGGCTAGCATGGTAAAGGTAACTATGCAATAAGTAAGAGGACAGCAGAAGGATACCTCAGATTTTTGCTGGATCTGGTTCACCATGGCAACCTCTGCGTCCCGGCTCTTGTGCACTTGGCTGATGTAGCCAGAGACGAGCTCTCCAATGCTCAGGTTGGTGTGGTCGGAGAGGTCCAGGTTCACCCGGTGGGGCTGCAGCAACTCCCCCTTAGCGGAGCACTTAGCCAGTGCGGTAGGTCTCCCTGGCTCAACGAATGCCGTCCGGGTGATTACCACGTCCGGGTCATTTGTTGGTGGAACCGAGCCGGAGGCCTCCGGGTCAGCAGAAGCTTCTACAGGAGCTGTGTCCATTGGAGTGGTGGCTTCGGGGGCGGAGGCAGCTGGCGGTTCTTGGACCGACACCTCCGGCTCAGGCAAATCCGGCTCTCCGGCCGACTTGGTTTTCTTCGCCCTTTTGGTGAGCTTTGCCTGGGCACTGAAAGAACAACAAAGGTTAGTATAAAAAGTATGAGCAAGGACCAGAACAAATATAAGAGGGTTATCATTACCCGGGCACGGTCTTGAAAGTCGGAAGACTCGACTGCATAGAGTCGCCCGAAGAGGGGGAGGTCTCCTGATAATTGGAGTCAGAAGAATTGAGTGGCTGACGGATAACACCCGCCAACGGATGAAAAGGGTACAAGTGGGAAATAACCTCAGTTCGGCGCTTCCTTGTTGCGTCGGGTAACCCGGCGGAGAGGTCGGTGTCCTTGTTGGTCCGGGTGTGACGCCGGCTTTCATGAACCTGTTGCTTCAAAATAAATTGAGGGTCTTGATAAGCTAAAGGATGTGAAAAGCTTACTTTCCGGGTTACCCTTCGAACTTTCAGCTTTGGCAAGGGCTCCGAGTCGGAGGAAAGTGACATTACCTCTTCAACCACCGGGTTACTTGCGCCGGTGTCGTCCTGTCAGTGAGCAAGTATTGATAAGGCGGACAGCAACAAACAACAAATACAGCAAGGACTTAAAGGCTCAGGGGTTACCTCTGACTCGGAGCTGTCGCTTAATTGCATCAGCTCCGAAGCAGTTGGCCTACTTCCCTTCTTACGGGGAGCAGCCTTTTTGGCGGCTTTCTTCACTTTTCTAGCCTTCTTGGCCGCTTCATGGTCATATTTGACCCGCCAGAACTTGTCGTCAGCCTGAAAAATACAATGATGATTTCTTCAAACGATTCAGATGAAAGTTATATACAGAAGAAGATAGGATTTTCAGATCGGCGGCTTACCGCTGGGGCTGGGTTGGCCTTGCAGAAGGGGGCTAACCCGGTCCTTCCGCAGTCTGCCAGGCTCTCGTTTAAAAGAGCCTTGGTCATCTCCTCTGCAACATCTTCAGGAAGATCGTTGCGGCTGTGTCTCTGAGGGTCATCCTTTCGGCCCGTGTACTCGCACATTAAGCCGGGGCGGCGGCTCAATGGGATCACCTGCCAGGAAATCCAGACCCGGACCAAATCGATTCCGTTCAGACCGTTGCCCAGGAGAGCTTTGATCTTGTTTATGGTGGGGAGCAGAGGCTGGCGCTCCGCCGGAGTCAGCTTGTCTGACAGTGGGTGTGTTGACTCCAGACGCGATGGGCGAAAGCCGGGCAGCGGACTTTCATCAGCCGGCGACGTGTCTTGGCAGTAAAACCACGTCAGATTCCAGTCCTTATGGTGGTTGGGCGGCTCTGCGTAAGGGAAAAGGCAGTCCCTTCGCCGCTGAATGGAGATGCCACCTAGCTCTAGACTTGGCCCATTGGCGCACTCATTCTGACGGTTCAAGTAAAAAAGCTCTCTGAAGAGCAGCAGACTAGGTTCTTCTCCAAGGTAAACCTCGCAGAACACTTGGAAGTTGCAGATGTTGGACACTGAGTTGGGTCCTATGTCCTGAGGCCGCAGGTCGAAGAAATTCAGGACGTTTCTGAAAAACTTTGAACCGGGCGGTGCGAAGCCCCGGTTCATATGATCCGCAAAAATCACTACCTCCCCATCCTTTGGCTGTGGTCTCTCTTCTGATGGGTCAGGGGCACGGTAGGACATGACATCCTTCTTGGGCAGATATCCAGACTTAACAAACTCTGCTAGGGTCTCATTGGTGACATTTGACCTCATCCAGTTGCAAGTAATGGAGGCTTTGGGAGCTTTGGGAGGCATGGTGAAAGTCGGCAGTCTATGATACAAGGAAAAATGTCCGGGTTATTATGAGCCGGAAGAAATCTACGGTTCAATGTCAAGGTGGCGGCTTATGAAGGGGACTAATGGTATATGCTTAAGTGCATTGGGCTATTTAAGCCGCTGAGGGATTGAGAGTAATTTGATTGTTTACAGGCCTTATCACAGCTAAGCCGGAAATTTTATGGCGCGTGGTTTTCTGTAAGCCGGACGGTTCTACAACGTGTGGTTTCTTTAAACCGGAAATGTACACCGCCGAGATTCACTGATTGCAGTTTTTTGCTAAGTGTGGTAAAACAGGTTTCACACATCGCAGTAAAAATTTCGGATCAAAATGGTCGGGTAAAAGAAAAAATTTCTAGACCTAGAAACAGACGCGAGGAGGCTCTTGAGCTCGAACAAGGTTCTTATGCAGTAAAACAGAGGGTTGTTTGCATGTGAATGGGTCTTAAACATCTACCGCAGTGAGTTTGTACAGGGCTAGGATAAAAAAGGGGCAGTAAGAAAGAAAACTACCGGAGTTTTGTGGCGATGGCGACGAACACGAAGAACGCGGACGAACTCTACGGCAGATCTACTCTACAGGACAAGCAGGACTTACAGGAGCTAGAGAGTCGCGGAGGTCGTCGCGTTTCTCTGGTCAGATCAGGGTGATGCAGCGGCCTGAGCTGGTGACGACGAGAAGACCCGCGGCGGCGACGGCGGCGGAGCTCGAGCGGCACGGGACAGTGAGAGGAAGGAGACGACAGAGGAAGGAGAGTGAGAAAGGGCCGTCGGGCCGGCCTATTTATAAGGCGAACTCATAAAGCGGGCGCGAGAATTAAGGAGACCACGGCGTGGTTATCTCCCCACGAAACGCCTCGATTTTCGGGATGACAGTAAATGTAAAGATCCGTTGCGAATCTGGCGGAGTAAAAAACGGGCTTAATGGAAGATGACGTCACAGCGGATTACCCGGAGTCCAGAGGATGATGTCACGCCGGGTTATGGCATTCACACAATTGTAAGCCGGAGGTTTTCTGTCAAAGGAATGGGAGATTGACATGAGCCGGCTCAAATCAATCTGGGGCCTAATGTTAAGGATATAGACCTTAGAGTCACCCGCCAGGAGGGGCCGGGTTACTCATATGGTCATTGCCAGAAGCCCGGTGTCAAGCTTAAAGACAGTGGGCCAAAGATGGGCTTAAGACCCGGATATAGCTTAAGGCCCGTGGTTATAATCATTATTATGGTAGAACTTGTAGTGCAAGGCAAGAATAGTTGAGAGTCCGAGCCGGACACTCTTATGAGCCGGCCGGGACTCTGAGAGCTGCAGGGCGTCAGCCTCCCTATATAAAGGGACGACCCGGCAGCGGTTTGAGGCAGAGAACGATCTCATCGAGAGCCGGGCATAGCAGTTTAGCTCCCTGGTTATCGAAACCCTAATCAATACCACCTCAAACTGGACGTAGGCTTTTACCTTCACCGTAAGGGGCCGAACCAGTATAAACCCTCGTGTTCCTTGTCCCGCATTAACCCCTTCAAGCTTCCTAGCTGCGATGGCTCCACGACTAAGTCCTAGCTCGAGGACATCTGCCGTGACAATTCCACGACAATATGTATGGATGATTTGTGTTATTTTCTATTCAAATTTTGATGAATATCGGTTGGTTTGCATGAATTTCGTCCGGTTAGTTAAAATGTGGTTTGAAATGTACACGGCTACGGTTGGATGGTGTTCTCCCGCGTCCATATCCATGGACTGGTCCACTGTTCGTGAACGGATGCCGTCGACTGTATCCATGAGCCCACTTTTCAAACCGCCAAACACGTCGATCACCAGGGTGAGTGACCTAATTGATACTGATAACTGGTCTTGGAATCGGGACCTTGTCCGTGCAACATTCATTACACCTAATGCGGACGCGATCCTGAATATTCCCCTACGCCACGGTGGTGGGGAGGACTTCTACGCTTGGGCACACGAGAGATCCGGCACTTATTCTGTTAAAACAGCCTATCGAGCTCTAATGAATCAGAAAGAGCGTGTAGCTCTAGAAGAAGGGTAGATAGCGGGGCCATCAGCGAATGAACAGCAGATGTGGAGCGCCATATGGAAGCCCAAATTAGTTCCCAAAGTCAGGATGTTCTGGTGGAGAGTTATTCGAGGAATCATTCCAAATGAGAAGACTGCTTTGTCTTACAATGGACGAGGACCTGATGCATGCTTTAGTGCATTGTTCTTTTGCAAAGCGCTTTTGGGAGGAGGCCAGGCTGCTCTTCGACATCTCCTTGCCACGGCTCCACCCCAGCACCTGGATACACGACATACTCTGTGAACAACGCTTCTCAGAGAAGGACCGTGCCACCATTATCACGGTCATGTGGGCTATCTGGATGTCCCACAACAGGAGGACACATGATCAAGAGATCATCGACCCAGCTGCTTCGGTTTGGCGCATTCGGGAGGACCTGGCGCTGCTGGACATTCCACGGCAGAGTTTCATACCTCTGCCGGGCCACGGTTGGCGGCCCCCTGAGTCTAACTACATCAAGATAAATACAGATGCTGCAATCCAGCTTGACGCTGGCAATGCAGGTGCGGGAGGCGTCGCCCGCTCTTCATCGGCTTTCCTGGGTGCATGGTGCAAGCCCCACTTGGGGGTCACGGATCCTTTCATCGCTGAAGTGCTCTCTCTTCGGGAAGGCGCCATTTTTGCCAATCTTCGAGGATACATGCACGTGCAACTGGAGACCGACTGTTTTGAGGTAGTAAACCTCTGGAACTCTAGCTACACTAATCGTTTGGTAGTAGCACCGATTCTTTCTGAAATTAGAGAGCTCTCTGCTAGCTTTTTGTCCTTTGTTATCTCTCATATAATAAGAGCTGCTAATGGTCCTGCACATCTGTGTTCTAAGCGTGCTTGTACACTTAATGTGACCGAAAGCTGGCTAGACTCCACTCGTAGCTTCCTGGTCAGTAGCCTCTTGGCTGACTGTCCAGCGAATGCCTTTATTCAATAAAGCTCTCTAAGTTTCCTGGAAAAAAAAAGATGTGAAAGAAAATTTACAGATTGCCGTTAAAAATGCCCTTACAAAGAGGTTGCCACACCCACATGCATGCATGCAGCAATCAGTCTTCCACAACTTTGCTAACACCCCGAAACATGATGCTAAATGCAAGTCCAGCACGTTTAGCAGTAAGCTGCACGCGTTTCGGCCTGTTGGGCCTGCTGGCGCTGTCGTGCTAGCTGGAAGGAGCTCCAGGCTCTGACAGTTCGTACAGGCGGTGAAACTCCTTACGTCTCAAGACACCTACCTACCCTGCGCTGTGCCGTGCGTAGTGCACGCCCATGGAGGAGGTGTGGCAGCCAGTGTCGACCGAATACACACGTACTGGTCGCTCGGTGGGCAGGGCTGAGCCTGAGCAGAGGGATAACACAATGGTGATCGCGTACGGTTAGTCGTTGGTGTTGTGAGCATGTCGACGGAGTACGTAGCCGAATGATCGAAATGAGTATGGGATGGGCGGGACACATGTCGACCGACCCGACCACGCGGCATTTAATCACACTGCTAGTGCTACAGTTCCGTGAGGGCCGGCCTGGGATTAATTGGCACGGGAAAGTTCGTCGGTTTGGGCGCGAGACGGAATTGAACCGACGAGCGCGCGCTCCAGGTTGATAATTTTTTTTTTCGAAACGGAGGACTCCAGGTTGATATTCGTTTGCAATGCATGCACATACGATTTCTTTGGAACAAGATAAGACGCGTGGGCGTGCTACGTGTTTAAGGCGTGTGCAGTGTGTGCTCGGCCAGGCATGCATGGGATCGATCGAGTAGTTGGCAGGCAAGATGAAAAATAGAGAGAGCTATTCATGCTGACACGTATTCATGCACATGGCAAGTCTCAAGAACGACCGGTGCATATAGTGCATGCGTCATTATGTCCGCTGCACAACTTGTTCGCCCATTTTTCATGTTTTTGTTTGCTGTGGGCCTACGGTGTCAGATGATACTATTATCTTCGTCTTTGAAATAAAAATCTTTAACAAAATGGTTCTGCACCTCGCTTTATAAATAAAGCCACAATCTAATACAAACACCATCGAATACGAAGATCCACGGGTAAAAACACAGAGGTAAACAAGAGAAAGAAAATGTGTACGTTGCGGGCAACATCACAACAAAGCCCCGATACCAGAAACCACAAGGATCAAGGAGGATAGGTAATCATAAGAAGGTGTGACGCCAACTCCTTGTAATCCGGCGTTAGCTTGTCAATGAAGGACCCTATCCCACTGTGGCACTGTTTGCACATATGTTTTCACAGCTACAAGAAGCCACATAATAATTTATAGATTGCATCAGTGGGCACAACAAGGAAGACATGCTCAATAACAAATTTATTGTAAATGCATCACAAAAGTCCACGTCAAGGTCCTAAAATTGATCCACATCAACCTACGGACCTGGCCACAGGGAAAGGTTAAACTCAGGAAGTTAGTAGAGCACCACCCATTGCCCCACAACTCCCTGAGGCAGTCCCACAAAAATTTGAACACACAGTAAAAAAATAATATGATTAAGGTCTTTCTTCACATTATACAATGGGCACATGCCTTTTCAGAACCTAGGCCCCAGAAGACAGACGACCACGAACAAGCTATCAAAGAGAGATCTTAAGTTTTGGAGGGAGCCTAGTTTTCCAAATCTCAGCCAACTCCTCCGGACCCTGACAAACTAAGAAGTCGTAGAGGGACTTGGTGTGAACCTGCCTGAAGGGTCAAGGTGCCAAGAGGTACAATCCGGGAGGTCCGAGATAGTCGTGCTCGCCATCACTGCCTGTAGCGAGTGCCACTTGACTATTTCGTCAGGGCCAAACGACCGTCGGAAGGTCAACTGACTACCCCCCCCCCCCCCCCCCCCGCCGAACAGCCACCGCACCGAAATTGCCGGCTGGTTGGAGATCGAGAACAAGGCTACACAGTTATTTTCAAATCAGTCGGACTGGGCTCTGTTCTATTGATAATGAAGGGGTGATGATTATTTCCAACTTTGTCCTAGGTTCGACTCCTTGGGGAGGTAAGCAACTCTTTTACATGGTTCCAAATTTTCAATTTTTTAGGATTCCACTGGGTTATTTTATGGGCGTGGTTTGAATTGTTTTTAGGATCCAACTCTAAACCCCTTGTAATAACTGAAGCTCTATGATTTTACTAAGTAATTTTTTTGTAAAATAAACGAAGTTCATAGAAAAATCCGTAAAAATCTATTCCCTCTGTAAAGAAATATAAGACTTTTTATAAGAGTTGTATTTTTTTTAGCCCTAGAAGAGTTATATTTCTTTACAGAAGAAGTACTATATCAAATATTACATCAATTATTTTGGAACCAAGGGAGTGCAATTGTTGGGCAACGAGAGGAGTTTGTCCTACTGCATTACCGCGGGATAGCAACATAATTATGTGTAATAATACATGACCATAAGCACCATCTGGTGTTGAGGATCTATCTTAGGTGGTAGTACAATAAAAAAATACAAATGATAGACCCTTTTGCAATTGCTAAGTTTAAGCCACGGGCATACAAGAAAAACCTAGAGAGGACACCAGTCATTTAACCCGTGTTAGCTAGACACAAACGACTCAAGTGTGCCATGAGTTTGTTTGCCAAAAAAAAGTGTGCCATGATTTTCAACGAGTTCACATGCCTGATGGAGGAGACAGAAAATGCAACTCTTATGTTGCTATCCAATTTAGTGCAGAGCGATGATCCATCGATCTCAGAGTGACACTAGGCATAGTGGGGTGAACATTTTATTAAAAGGAAGTTAGCTAAGATATTAGTAAGACAAATTCGCCTAGTGCGTACCAAGGTCGATATGTCCGAGTGGTTAAGGAGACAGACTTGAAATCTGTTGGGCTACGCCCGCGCAGGTTCGATCCCTGCTGTCGACGCTTCCTTTTTTTTTTTCCTTTCTAATTTTCGCTCGTCAGGGAAATTACCATTCCTGCATCGTTCTTCAGGTACGCGTCGTTCCCCTCGCGCCGCCAGCTCCTGCCCCGCCTCCTCACGCGCGTCAGTTGTCCGAGCTCCGCCGTCTGCCCGCCTCCATCCCTCCCTCCCAACGGTAAACCTGCTCCGCTGGGCCTTCTTCAGGCAACACAACTGGACGGCCGTACTTATGGACTGGGGGAGCCGTCGCCGATTTCCTCAGCCTCAACATCGCCGAGGTTTACAAGATGCTTTTGCTCTTCTTCCCGCGGCTCCGCCCCCTTCCTCCATGGCTTCCGCAGGAGCACCACGAGTTCCTAATTTACCGTTTTCTGATCTATGGTCTATGATTTGTTACACTCTCTAGCCAGAGTGCAACTGTGCATACTATCATAGGCATCTAGCTTATTTTAGTTGTTTTGCTTTGAGAATAGCTGATGGATTACGGATGAGCCGAAGACAGAGTAACATAAAGATAGACAAGATCTTGGCTGATGGATTATGGATGTATGGTATCTGAAACACCATCTCTTGCTAATGAATTCATATGACTGTTGCTGGCTTTTGTAATTAGATCCAACAACTATACCAATATATGGGTTCTCTGTAAATGACATTAGATCCCAGGTTATGTATTTTGTTTGGCAGCCATACCATGTTTGTGTTTCCATTAAATTCAGACTCACTGTCTCACATGATTTTTGTTGAAAGATGAGTGAACTCAGAGTTCCGAACTTGCACTAAATATAATGGTTTTAAATTTATCTTTATAATATCATTATGCTTCGGAAGTTTGTTTCTCATGTCACTATTTCTATATTTAGGCCTCCTTTGGTTAATAGGATAAGATTACCATAGGAATTGGGAACTTGTAGGAACTAGTAAGGTACACGTGCATTGCATGCATGACATTTGGCAACCAAATTATGAATAAATACCACACTATAGCATGTAAGCTTTGAGTCATATATGCATGATGTAGATGTTCGTTTAATTCTTATAGTTCATCTAATTCGAAATCAATTAGTTTTTATAAAAAAGTTAATCTATTTTAAGATTCATGGAATTGTGCATTGTAAAGCCTAAAGTAAAAAACAAATAATGGCAATTCATCATTTGGGCAATTATGATACGGAAGATTCTAAAACAAAGGAGAATTGTTTGTGTTTTGAGGTTTGTGCATTATATTTAAGTTCAACCATGGAGCCTTCTAGATTGTACATGTGGAAGAATCTGGTGGAATGTAGATGATATCCAACAGCCAGTAGTGCTCGGATTTGCCATCTCTGCACCGTCGGATTGGTTTCATTCAACGACCATCTTTCAAAGTTATTCGCACACTATATAGGGGTATAGATATAGAAAATGAGATGACATGTATCCCAAATCCTATGAGTAGGATTAGGAAGAGAGATGTCATTTGGTCCACATCATAGGAATTTTTTCATTCAGTCTAGGCTCATGTTTATTTTCTTTTGAAATGTGAAGGATAGGAATCAATCCTATATAGGAATAGGAGGAATTCATTCCTATGAACCAAAGGGCTCTAAAGGAAAAATTCCTACAAGAATCCTATCCTATAGAATTCCTATGAAATTCCTCCAAACCAGAGGAGGCCTTAATTTATACCTGCAGTCTAGAGGCATCCAATGAATGTATTACAGTTGGCTACCGCTATTCTTTCCACTTTCTTCTTTGAGCTTTAGTAACTTGGTGATAGAATAGCACATTTATTCTGGAGCTACAATGATGATCAGGTGCTACAACTTTATCTGCACAACAGTCTGCTTTCTTACATTGCTTGTTAATTTTTATGCATTAAGACGTTGTGCCCATGTCGCCCTCTGGTTACACTGTTATGATTGAGCAAGGATTACACAGACCTCTAAATTCATGTCAGTCCAGCTGTACTTGAGGTAATTGCATGGGTATGCTTTGTACTTCCTCTGTTCCTAAATATAGGTCTTTGTAGAGATTTCACTATGGTCTATGTACGAAGCAAAATGAGTGAATCTACACTCTAAAATGCATCTACATACATCCGTATGTGGTCTGTAGTGAAATCTCTACAAAGACTTATATTTAGGAACGGAGGGAGTACTAGTTACCGCTTTAGCTCTGTTGTTTGCATGCCATTTTTGTCTTGTTGCTTGAACCGTGGAAGGTTGATCTCACAGCGGGCCTAGATGGGGAGGATCAAGGAGACCAAGAGCAATGTACATTTAGCATCAAATTCAGAAATGCAGTATGTTGTGGGAACAGATGTTATATTGTAAGACCGTCTTACTGCTGTTTTACTCTAGATTATTTTTATCTTATAAAAAATGTTTGTACATAAAATTGTTGTATAATCACACTATGAGATAGTTTCAGGTGTTCCATTCTCTTGGTATTGTCAGAAGGTTACAGTGTTCAAGAAGAATGGTGGAATGCTGGCTCTAATTCAATGTTCAGGTAAGAGCCAACAATTGTAATCCTCACTGTACTATGATCTGTAAGTTATATTAATGATACGTCTGTTAATATATAGGTCTCAGCACACTCTGGAGCTGTTTAATGATAATTGATAAAAAAATACTCCCTCTGTTCCATATTAAGTGTCGCTGATTTAGTATAACTTTGTATGGAACGGAGGAGTACTTCCTTATTGGTTAATTTCATCCATGCTTCATGGCACTCTGTGCTTTACTTGCAGTGGTCACAAAGGCGTGAGAACAAGAAAAGCAGCATTAGTAAATTGATTCACTGCCAAGAAGTCTTATTCACAGGAGCTATTTGTTGTAAGTGGTGGGCGTAACATAACCCACCCTAATCTCTTTCAGTGTCACGGTCTATGAATTGGCCCATGAAGTAGAGTACGTAAAGCCAGCCCTGTAGTCTATAGACACAAGCGTGTTAAGGTTGCTAATACCGCAAACATTCCGCATGGCAATTGTTTCAATAGGAGAAAAGGAGGTCCTCTTTGTTATGTTAGAAGGCTCTTACCTCAGAGGAATGTTTGCAGGTCACCATGTCTTGTTCAGTGGAGCAATTGTGATTGTTGATGTTCAGTTCTTCTGGATCCAATCCATGCTGATTGTGCTGTCCCGCAGGTATGTTTCTGTTATACTAGTTGCCTTTGCTGTGTTTTCTTTTGTGGCATTCTGGGACGTAAGGCTCTTCACAAATGATGGTATTAAGTATGGATTATGGATTGGTTATATTTGTGTTATTTGTTGACCTCCCTTGTTCAATCTTTGGATGTAGTATTAAGTATGTAGTGTTTGTTACCAGCTTATATAGTTTTGCGTACTTTTTTTTCGAAAAGGGGGAGCACCCCGGCCTCTGCATCAGAACGATGCATACGGCCAACTTAATAATAAGCAAATAGGTTCAACAGAGGTCTTAAAGTCTCCAACAAAGGAACAAAAAATTGCTCACAAAGAGCAGGAAAAAATAAGTAGACATAAAGCCACAACCGGCTGGCAAAAAAAAGATAGGAAAACTAATTGCCTATCCTATTACATGACCGCCATCCAAACCGGTTGAAAATAGCCCGTGCTACCATCTCCCATCGGATAGATCCAGTAACCAAATGCTCCCTGGCATCCGTCGGAGTGAGTAACGACCACATACGGATCAACGCAGTGGCTCGGAAGATAACCTGCAAAAAATGAATATTTGTTGTTCTGTTAAAGACCAAATCATTTCTGCAGTTCCAGACTGCCCATAATAAAGCACATACTCCTACGCGAATGTGTCTCGCTGTTTCGGAATCTATCCCGTTAAGCCACGTCCCAAATGACGTGCTGACAGAATTCGGAGGAGTAATGTTAAAGGCTATGTGTACCGACCGCCATAGAAATTTTGCCAACGGGCAGTCAAGAAAGAGGTGTTTGATGGATTCATCCCAATCACAAAAACTACATCTTGTAGGTCATGTCCAGTTGCATCTTGCCAGGTTGTCCTTAGTTAAAATGACTTGTTTATGTACAAACCACATAAACACTTTAACTTTCAAAGGTACTTTGACTTTCCAAACATGTTTGGAACTAGGAATGGAATTAGAATTGATAACATCCATATACATGGAGTTAACCGTAAACTCTCCAGTCCTAGTAAGCTTCCAGCACAACTGATCGGACGTTGAGAGAGCTGAACCTCCATCAGTCTACTCACAAGATGGAGCCAGGCTTCCCAACGGGTTCCGGCTAGCGTTCTCCTGAAGTATCAGAGCAACTCCAACGCGCCAACCCATTTCGTCCGCGTTTGGGTCGAAACGGATACAAAAGTCGGCCCAACGCGCTGACCCAAACAGACGTGCGTCCGCTTTTTGTCCGCCGGGCGACCCATTCCCGGCCCAAATTTGGGCCTCGTTTGCGTCGGCGCGGAGGCGAGGCGGACGCCCGCCTACTCCTCCCCCTGGCCCGCCAGTCGGTGGCACATAGGCCATTCTCTTCCTCCCATTAATAGCCAGCACACCCGGCCGCCCCACCCGTCGCCGCCGCCGCCCAGTTCCGGTGCCCAGGCCAGCCGACCGCACTCCACATACCTCCCCCGCCCGTAGCATACCACCTTCCAACGTCGCCGCCACCACCGCCTCGCCGCACCGCCGCCGCAGCTTCCCTGACGTCGCCGCCAACACCACCTTGCCCCCCTTTTAGAAATTTTACTATCATAATAAAGATTGGAAAATCCAAAATCCATATTGATCCATGCGACCACTCTTTTAGCAATTTTACTATCATACATGTTGGAAAACCAAAATACATATCAATATTTGCTACATCGCCTTATCCTCTCATCTATAAGCATAGGCATCTTTAAGAGCCTATGTGTTCCAATGACCTGCACAATAGATCATCTTGAAAACTTTTGAAATTCTATTTAAAGAGATGTCGCAAAGTCAAACACTTAAACAAGTTTAGAATTTAATGGCCATGTTAACGAAGTTCGGTGATCTAGATCTACAATTTAGGAGCTATTTGTTCATGCTCATCAATTCATACTACAATTGACTCAGTTTTTATTTTGACCAACCTATTAGGCTGTAATAATAAATGGAAAATAGTAAATGAACATATAGAAATGGTGTATTGCACATCCTAGAATATTATGTTTGTAAGCTATGCAAAATATTATGTTTGTAAGCTATGCAAAGGCAGTTTCATAACACATATAGCTTCATATATACGCTTAGTGATGGCCAAATACCCCCATGTAAAAGGCAACAAAAATGCAATAGAAAGATGAACTCAGTCTTGTGATCATGAATACAGAACACAACTAGCAAGTTAAATGCCCACAAATAAACTGTGAAATACCTCTCCACCATTTGTTTGTGTCTCCGCCGATGAGGGTTAAATGTTTGTGATCCATGGTTCTCATATTTAGAGAAAAAACATACACGCACACGAAACAAACAAGTGCATGCACGCGTGATTAACTAGCGAGCAAGCATAAGCTTTCCATCTCACTTTGTGCATGGTGGTTTGTATGTGTGTGTTTGTTATGTAATTAGAAAGAGCACGATACAAGTATTGTTACTATGTAAATAAGGAACTTACAGTACAAACCTATTTAGTGAACATAAATGTGAATTAGATTTGGATCTAGGGTTAGATACAAAATTGTACCGATACGATTATTTCTAGTTATTAGAGCTATGTGACCACTCTTTGTAGCATTTTGACTATCAGAAATATTGGAAAGAAAATCGAAACCCAGATTGATCCATGCGACCACTCCTTTTTAACATTTTCACTATCATGCATGTTAGAAAAACCAGAATACAAATTGATATTTGCTACATCACCCTATCCTCTCATATACAAGCATAGACATCTTTAAGAGCCTATGTGTTCTAGTTACCTGCAGAATAGAGCATCTTGAGAACTTTTCAGAATCTATTTAAGGTGATGTCACAAAGTCAAACACTTGAACAAGTTTAGCATTTAATGTCCATGTTAATGAAGTTCGGTGATCTAGATCTAAAATTTTTGGAGCCAGCTATTCATGCTCATCAATTCATATTGCAATTGATTCTATTTTTATTTTGGCCAACCTATTAGTCTCTAATAATAAATGGGAAATAGTAAATGAACATATAGAAATGTTTCATCGCATATCCTAGAATATTATGTTTATAAGTTGTGCAAAAAGGCAGATTCCTAAAACATATAACTCCGTACATACGATTAGTGGTGTCCAAATACCCCCCCCCCCCCCTCCCCCTGTATTTGGCAACAACAATGCAATAGGAAGATGAGCTCATTCCATAGTGTAGCCATTGACAGGAAAGATCATTATTTTAAAATGTAGTGGTGGGAGAGATGATTATGTCGAATCCTCAAGAGTCTATGAATAGCATATGATCCTTTCAAATGTATAAAACAGTTATACAATCCAATTATTTTCACATGATATTCATCCTTTTTCTAGGTAATATGTTGGGACTTTGGATATGGTTATCCAAAGAAGCATTATGAGAGATATCTTATTCATACTTTATTTGACCTCGGGTGACCAACATAAACTAGTACGTAGTGACCTAGAGTAACTAAACAAGTTGAAACTTTTGCTGGTTGGGAGTTCATAACCTACTTGAAGCAACTAATCGTATTCCTCTCATTAAACAAAATAGTTATGTGGCATGTTGTTGTCAAAATCGCTTGGTAAATTTACATATAAATGTGAAGAACCTTATTAAGGAAAATAAGAAAAAGAAAACACATGTCACCCACTACGTACATCTTCAGTGTTAAATATTGTATGATCCATTATAATTGGAATAGGTTCAAACTGATAACCAAATCAAGGTAGTGACTTTGATTGTGACTTTAGATTGTTACATGTCTTGTTTTCAATAAAACGAGGCATGTTAAAATTTATCTTGTATTGTGTTCATAAGATGCACATAACAAATTGTGTCTTGATTTACTAAAGGAGAGTTACATATGAAAAATTACACAAGTACCTCTTACAATAATCCACCATGCTCAAAGCTTTTTTTAAACATCATCCCATATATTAATTAATTAAAATGTTTCTAAATCATTCCTTACAGCATACACCACTCAGGGCGGAAAACTATTAAAAGGAAAACCATCCGACCTATTATCAAAACTAAACTTAGCAATCTCATGAGAAACCACATTGGCCAAACGACCGATCTTAGAAATCTTGAGATTAATGATATATTTAGATATGTTGAGCGCTTCCATTTTTAGATCAACGAGAGGTGACCTGTCCAGGTTATCATTTCCAAGAAAGGAAGCCACGAACAACCAATCAGTTTCCAAAATAATAGGCTTATGAAGGGTGATACCGATATAGAGACCAGCGAGGCACGCCCAAAGCTCCGCTTCATCCACACTGGTGCAAGGCCCAATAAAATCCAAGAGAAGTTATGATGACATCACCAGAATAGTCCCTGACAACAACCCCTACACTCGTAGCACATAAGCTCTCCACAAAATTGGCGTCAACGTTGATCTTTAAATTATCAGAAGGAGGGGGCTGCCACACCATCTTGTTTCTAGCAGAAATATTGTCAGGCCGTACACCATCGACCACCCCTTACCTTTGTTGGTAGAGACCACCTCCACGCTGGATTGCCAAGAAGAAACGGAGTACCAATATTTTTCCATGAAATTTGCAGAGGCGGTGATGGATTCTTTCCCTTTACCAATATTTTTCCCATTAATCTTTTTCCACTTGTAGAGCGATATTGATAACCCTTTGTGCAAGTAAAGCATATAATAAGAGGATTAATGCATGATAAATATATTTATATGATCGATCATGGTCATACAACCGCATGTAATAGGGCATAAGACATATAATAGAAAGCAATGCATAATTAAGCACATCCATCAGCAGGGAAGATCATTACTTGCAATGAATATGTGTAGGGATGATCATGTGGAATATATGGAGTTTAATAGTAGCATGCAATCCTCCTCAATCGGGAAAAATCAACTTATGTATCATGAATTTGATTTTTTTTGTCACTATAAGGACGCTTTTGTTTGGCTTGACTAGGGAAGCATCATAACAGATTTCTAATTCATATTTTAATTGACCTGGGATGACCGACTAAAACTAGTATCTAGAGTGATTTATTTAGTAAACAAGTTGCATGATTTGTAGTGTATAGTCCACTGCCAAAACAGTTTGCGGGATTTTGAGTTTCTATCAGATGGTTTTGGAAGGTAGGAAAGCTACTTAAGAAATGAAATTATCGTCTTGCTGCATTCCAATGATAAATTAAGAGTCAATAGCAAAACTTTTTCATGATTTGAAACATGTCACACAAAATTGCATCTCTTCACATACTACTGAAGTAGGTGTAGATTTCATGTTTATGTCAAATGTGTGTCTGTTTTTCATGATTTGAAACATGTCACACAAACTTGCATCCATGTTGGGGTTGTGTTGTTTTTTAATTCCTTTTTCTTGTTTTGGGTGGTTTTCAGGATAGCTTTCCTTTTAAACTAGGTCACCTGTATTTGCTTGCTTTTTCATATCTTATTATGAAATCGGCAGAGCTCCTGCTTGCATCGTGAAAAAAGAAGTACATGGCACAAACTGTTGCTAACAAGGACGGGAAAAACAAGTGAGCTAAGATTTTGCATTTATTCGTCCGAAATGAAAAGGAGGTCGTTCAACTGCCTGTTTGACAGACAGTTTTCATACATAGGGGAGCTGATGCAAGCAAAAAAAAATACATTGAAATTCATCACTGTTCTTGAAAGCCACGAAAGAAAAGCCATCCTAAACAGAAATTGCTCTGTTTTCCCGCATGCAGAGTCGAAGTTCAGGTGTCCAAGCCGTCTAATCTGAGGCCATTTTCATGATGAAATCCACAAAAAACATAGTTTTCACATTTTTCATGATGGCAGTGGTTTCATACTAACGAAACCCACAACCCGAACATTATTTTCACATTTTCTGTACGTTTGTGCTCTACGCCAGTCTGACGGTGCAGGAAATACGCTGGTGCAGGTATTAAGGCCGGAGCGGAGCAGGAGCAGGAGCAGTGGAGCGGATGGACACCGAACGGGGCCTAAGTATGTAAAAGAAGAACGTGCCATCAGCAAAAGTGTTCTCAAGAGAATGCAGCTCATCCAGAAAAAGACTTAGCAATGTGCAATAGTCATCTCCATGTAACTTCAAAATGATGAATAAATTCGATACTGCCATTAGCTTGCAGCAGCAACGGCGCTGGTTGTAACGGCGGCAATTTTCTCCCTGTAATTTCAAATACAGCTACTACATTCAGAGATCTCTGAACGAGTGTAACACGACGGGATCAGCTAAGATCAGCACTACGCCACTATCTTATCTAACTCACATGCAATGCAACACTATATACAGTGCGCAAGCCACAGGCTGCTGGCTAGCGGTTCAAGAACAGAAGATGGGGAACCGGAGCAAAATAGTTAGTCAGAAGATGGTGTCTACTGTCAGCTTCCTCTTGGGTGGTGACCGCTCGATTATCTGCTTCTGCATGTCCATGAAGCTTAGCCCCTTGTGTGCAAACATCCTTCTGAGGTTGATCACCGAGAGCTCACTGTATCTCGCGACAGCAAGGTCCGCTTGTTCCAGCTCATACCTGTATGTCACCAGAAACAGTTACACACAAGAAGCGTCTATTGACTTTCCTATTGAACCGAACATATGTGTCTGAGTTGAACAACAAGATTGCTCCAAGGAAAACGGTGCTACGTACGCAGGATGAGCACCAATCAAGGAAACTGCCATCATAGTGCAGTTGTGAGCAGCTGTAACGCCTCTTGGGTCATCCTCAAACACTATGCATTTCGAGGGCTTCCGATCCAACTGCCAAGAAGAGAAGATCAGCAAACATGTGAGCGGTATGTTCTGCACAGTTCAGCGAGAACAATCAACTACTAGTAGGGCAAAAGCATGCCTTAACAGCAGCTGAGAGAAACCTATGTGCTATTGACTCCATATCATCCTCATCGGTCACAATAGCCTGTAGTTGACAAGGCAAAAAATAAAATTAACTTGTAATAATCACCATATGCCTAAGCTAAGAAGTATGTTTTTCATATCAGTAAACCTTGGGGAAGTAAAAATGGTGAAATCACAGAAAAACCTTGAAGTATTTGCTTAAGGCCATCCTGTCCAAAGCTTCAACCATGCATCTCCTATCCAGGGATGATGCCACTGCGCAGGGTATACCTGCTGTCCGAACTGCATCCAACCATTCTCTCAATCCTTCTACTGGGGTATCAAGCTGAATTACATGGATATCAGACAGTCAGGGGCAATCATAGAGTAAACAAAACCCTACTCAATGCAAAAAGGAGGAAATTTACTTTGAAGAGGCTTTCATAGTAAAGCTCGATAAGGCGTGCCTTCAATCTTTCCATTTGATCATCCTCTTTTGCCCAATACAAAACCTGGTAAGCACAAGTAGAATTGATGCTTTATGTACCAGTACCCTATTCAAGCGAAGGCATTGGAGCGACAAGCAAGGGGGTGCTCAAAGGGAGGCTTGGTATAAAAAATTCAAAAGATACACCCACCGAAACACATACATACCTTTCTAAGGACATGGTCAGCAGCACCATGAAGAATACTCTTTTGGATATGAGCAGCAGTAGGGATGTCCTTCCCTGCGCAAGATAAATTACATTAGTATGTGTTTACCAAGGTCATATAACAATAAGCAACTATGTTTACAAAAATAATACCTTCCTCCAAAGCAAGCTGTCTCCAAGCATCCAACTTTAGCGAGTCTGTGTCAGCCTTAAGAGAAAAGAAAAGAGCACCGGATGTCGGTCAATAGTGAGGCAATAATGACATAGCGGCAACCTATACACGCAATACGAGGATTCACCTACAAATGAAACTACATAACTAAGAATCCAGTAATTCAACTGAACCAGGGAAATGTTGAATTATGTACAAGTATAGTTTGCTTGGACTATTGCTGCAATTAATAACTGTAGACGAGCAAGTATTTCCCAAAAAGCTATTTCAAACACACGATGTCACTAGCCATTGCAGTATGATACACTAACACAAGAAAAAAGAACTCACAATAACATTGTCCCATGAGAAAATTAGACCAAATGCTTCATCCGGCTTCATAGCATGCCTTATCCTTTGAAGGAAGCATTCTTGCAATTTTTCGTTCAGATAATCCTGAAAGGTAGAAGAAAGCTCATCCACTAAAGTAACATAACAGATAAATGATAGGTTGCTAATAGCACATAATGGCATAATTGCAAGTGGCCTATCATGATATATGCTTACCACATCGATATTGAGTGGTCCGTCCATCCTGAAAGTCTCAAATCCTTCCCCATATTCAGCTCCAATTGTCTAACAGAAATAAATGCAAAATCTTTTTAATCGGTAACAGATAAAGTTTAAAAGAAGAATCGCTAAGCCTGCAGAAACTGTATTTAGTGAACCGGTATTAAAACTAGATAGAGAAGGGTTCAGTTGTATAACTACGGCCCCAATAATGATGGTGATCCAGAGAAAGAACTCGCAAGGAACTTGATAAAAAAAAGACTAGTAAACAGTTATCTGCTCCACTGAGCAGCTAACGGATGAAACCATCAATTAATCAAAGAAGCATCTCACTGACTGATCCAGCATCAACCTGTAGGCTATATGGACAGAATGTAGCTAGTGGTAGAAATAATTCACTGGCAGAACCATCAACTATTATAGATCCACTTTACTTGACCTAATTACCTGAACCTCACTTGACTAACACACTAAAATGGAAGAGATGGACAAATCGGAGAATCTAGATAGCCCAACTCTAGCCTACCTCAAGTAAGGCAAGGAAGCTAAAGTAATCCTGGAACCATGTACATGGTACTATTTGTCCAAGGAAGTAAGTCCTTGATTGGCTAATCCAGAGACGGAGCTAATTCAACACTAACAGCATCTAATTGCATATTTGCAGCTAGGGGAATTCAGGGTTCTCGAAAATCAACAAATATATTAATCAAAAAAGCTGCTTCATTAATCCAAAAAAAGGATTATTATTATTATTATTTTAATAAACCAAGAAATCTCACCTCCTCGACGAAGACTTTGCCTGGGAGGGGCGGGAAGGCATCAAACCCCGACGCCATCCTCCGCATCCGCATCTGCCTCCCATTTCTTGCTCTCTGCGCGGAAAGGAAAAGAAATCAGGGAACGGATGCAACAAAACACACAAAAAGAAAAGAAAATAGGAGACGCTGGCACTGCTTACGGCGAACCGGAGACTGGGGCACGGCGCGCGAGGGGACGAGGAGGACGACGGAGCCGAGGGGAACGGCGAAGGAGAGGTGGCGGTGCGGAAGCTGCACGACTCCATGGAAATGGGAAGGGGAAAGAGGCGAGGGGGAGAGACGGGATGGAGTGGAAGGGTTTTCTTTTGGGATTTTTTTTTATGTCACGCATTTTTTCATTTTTTGCGCCTATATTGGTCTTGATTTTTCTGGCTGGAAAGCAGAAAATTTCAGACTTCGATATTTAACAAGTTATTTGGGGAAATAAAATTAAAATCTAACTTAGCTAAAAGAATTGTCTGCGTAATTATCTGGTAATTCTTTTGATGTACACTGAGAGATATTTAGCAGTAAATAGTGAAGATGGATAGCTACTGATCTGTAGGTGAAAAATAGTTGAGAATTCGGGTGCAGCACCCGCAGTCCGGTTTTAAGAGCATCTACGACCGTGATGGGTTAATTCGGCTCCTCAAACACGCGGATGCGTACGCATCGAATAGACAAGATTAATATTTATCACTCTGCATCTGCGTATCTCATATCCGGCATTTTATATCCATATTACACATGTAACGTTGAGCTAGTCTACGCAATCGGCTGTAAACGGATATTAACAGACTTTGCAACAACCAAAAGATCAACTTAGTTTGTCATCGGATAAGTTCTTACACTTCTACAACTAAAAACGATATAAACATATGAGGAGGAGGGGCGGGATCACCACTTCCTTCTCGGGTCTTTGCTCTTCCGGTCGTCGGCGCAGCTGTAGGCGTCCGAGGCTGGTGGAGGGTCTTGGTCGTCCGAGGAGGAGGTGCAGCTTTCGCGATCGCCGTCGTCGTCATCGGAGTCAGAGAGGATGATGAGCCCCTTCATCTGACGGACCACCCTATCCTGCTCCTGCTTCAACTTGGCGACCCGAGCCTTCTCCGTCGTTGCCTGCTTCGCCTCACGCTCCGACTGCTCAATAGCAAGCCGGAGCGCCTTGGCGTTCTTCCGTCGGAGGCGGCAAGCGTCTGCCTCCGCCGCCATGAGGGACCGTCGATAGACCCATGCGATGAGCCGCTCGTCCTCATCAGGCTCCACCTGCATCTCGCGGCGGCGGCGCGTGGACTGCTCCGCCGCGTCCCTCTCCCATGCCCGCTGCCTCACGCGCCTCCGATTTGGGGAGTGCGCGCGCGGACCGACAGCGTGGGAACTATCACCCACGGCTGCCCGCGTGGAGGCACGACCGGGGGAAGGAGACGGCGCGGGGGCGGTGTGGACGGCGCTGTCCTGGCGAAGCTGCGCACGGGCCGGGAGGGTCCAGCATCCGCGCTGCGCCGTCGCGGAAGCTGCGACGATGCTCCAGATCCGGAGCTGTCGCCGGTGTCTACCTTGGACCGCTTCAGCGCAATGCGGAGAACCATCTCCTCCTCGTAGTCGAGGTCGGAGCCGGAGTCGCTACCGGAGCTGGACATCGGAGTGGATGGGATCAAAATCAAAATCGGAGAGTGAGCTAGGGTTCGGAGTGAGGCGCCCGGACTCGGGGTTTTGTGGGGCGGCGATGGGGTCGGTGGTGCATCGATCCTGTCATGCGAACGGCCCCGGGCGTGCCCGGGCCGCCCCATATCCACCCTATATTTGGGCTGGATATGAGGGATGCCGGTCCGGGCCCATATCCACCCTATATTTGGGCTGGATATGAGAGGTGCCGGTCAGCCCAGACGTTTGTCCGCGATTTGAGAAGTTCGACTGAATCGTCTATTTTTGATCGGTTAGTGACCGGACGGCCTGTCCGGGCGTTTGAAACGGATATGAGAAGTCCTGTTGTAGATGCTCTAAACAACTATTATTTCCTTTTCGGCCAAGACTTTTAAGGCCAATTTTTGTTGTCCCTAACTGTACAAATGGTGTTGGGCTGTAACAGACTAATCGGCTAAAGTTCGGACGTCACGTACCCTTTAGGGTTCCTTTCTCTTAGGCGACGGCCGAGGAGACGGCGGCAACACGACGAAGCTAGATCGGATCCCGATCGGGCTTCTAGTCCGGCCGGGTTCTCTCGATCCAGAAGGGCGGAGCAAGGGGGATAACTACCCTCGGCGGGAAGATCATGGCATCGGCGGACTCATCCACATCTAGGGTTAATGGGCGGAAGACGGCGGAGTAGGAGGGAGGGAAGAGGAGGGCAAAGGGAGATCAGGGGTCGGAGGGTTCGTTGGATGGAGCCAGGGCGTCGCAGGAAGATTCGTTGAACAAGAAGCTGAAGTACATGAATCTGAGGGAGGAGGAGGAGGAAGACGTGGTTTTAGAGGAGGGTTTGGAAGAGCTAGAGAAGGATGCTGAATTCATGGCGTTGGCTAGGGTCCATACTAACAAAAAGTTCAGTCATGGTGCTTTCTATGGCAATATGAGATCGGCTTGGAACCTAGAGCAAGAAGTGCAGTTTAGGGCAATAGAGGATAACCTGTTTTCAGTACAGATGAGTTGCTTGGGAGATTGGGAGAGGGTGATGAACGAAGGGCCGTGGATATTCAGAAACTGCCCAGTTTTGTTGGTACAGTATTATGGGTGGTCGGAGGTGAAGGAGATTGAACTCAATACATATCAGGTTTGGATGAGGGTGATGGGGCCGAAGGAGAAGATGAGAACTGTGAGTATCGCGAGGCAATTAGCGAGAAAGGCAGGGGAAGTGGTGCGAGTGGACGAGAGGTCAGTGAAAGGCCAAGGTGGGGGGATCCGAGTGCGAATCATCTTGGACGTGGGGAAACCTCTGATGAGATGTGCAAGCCTCACCTTAAGGCAGAAGAATGTATACTTTGAGTTTGAATATGAGAAGATGCCAGTATTTTGTGGTGTTTGTGGCCTGGTTAGTCATGTCGCCAAGGAGCATGGTAATGGTGTCCATGATGAGAATGCTACAATTTATCCTATTTCCTTGATTGCTCCGGAGTTTAGAAGAGATGAACATTGGGCGCAAACAGGCCAGGAGGAGAGAGGTACATGGAATAATCGGGGGGGAAGAGGAGGACGAGGTGGGGGAGCTTGGAGGAACCAGACGGCTAAGGAAAGATATGATGTGGATCTACGCAGCACGGCTAGCAGCCCGGTCAAATGCCCTAGTAATGCCCAACCCTCGGGGTCATTCAAAAGAAGGCTGGAGTATGAAGAGAAGGAGCAGAGTGTAGGAACGCAGCTGCTGTTAACTGATGGCAAAGGGGGAGAGCGGCTGGAGTCGAAAGAAGCAAGCACAAAAGGAGGGGAGGAGGGGGAGGATGACACAAACTCGCAGGGAAGCAAGAGGCACAAGGCGGATGATACCGTTTTGATGGACTTGGCAACATTGGCGGCCCCCGGTTCGGGGGACCGCCAGGCCCAATGATACTCTTAGGGTGGAACTGCCGCGGGATGCGTCAGTCCCGGGCAGTTCGAGCACTTCGGGAGGTCCAGAGGTGCTACAAACCAGATGTGCTATTTCTTTCAGAGGCACATCTCTCTGACGCAGAGGCGGAGAAATTGATGACAAAACTAGGGTTCCAGGAGAGGCTGGTGGACCCGAGTGATGGGAGGGCAGGGGGTCTTGTGATGTTTTGGAGACGCGATATGAATATCACAAGAATGGAGGTTACGAGTAATTTCATTGATGTCATTATTGATGATGGGAACAAGTGGAGATGCACAGGATTCTACGGAGAACCGACAAAAGAGAATAAGCATAAATCATGGGACTATCTTAGGTCGCTGCACCAAGTTATGGATGTTCCCTGGATGGTTTTTGGAGATTTTAATGAAATCTTATTTGCTCATGAGAAGGAGGGGGGAGCGGTTCGGGAGCAACGACTGATGCAAGGGTTTAGAGATGCTCTGGCCGATTGTGATTTTGATGATATGGGGGCGTCAGGTGATTGTTTTACTTGGAGCAGAGGTCGGATCAAGGAGAGACTGGATAGAGCGGTTTGTAATTCGAGGTGGAATAACCTCTTCCCGCATGCAGGAGTACTGAACGGGGAGATGACGAAGTCCGACCATCGACCCATAGTGGTGAATACGGAATATTATGCGGAACATAGTAGACCGAGGGGAGCTAAAAGAAGGTTTGAAGCAAGATGGCTCAAGGAGGAAACGGTGGAGGAGGTGGTTCGAACGGCATGGCAACAGGCTGCGATGCTGGGCATTGGGCCTTTCAAGCCTAAAGTTGATGCAGTACATGCAGAGCTGCACCGGTGGGATCGGGAAGTGTTGAAGAGACCGTAGAAGAGGATGGCGGCCCTAAAAGTGGAGCTGGAGGACGTGAGAAGGGGTCCGGCTACAGATGCCGCCATCGATAGGCATAAGGAGATACTTCTCGGCATTGAGAATTTGCTGGAACAGGAGGAAATCGAGTGGGTGCAGAGAGGCAGAGCGAATTGGTTAAAACATGGTGATCGGAACACAATTTTTTTTCACATGTATGCCTCAGCAAGGAGGAAGAAGAATACTATCAAAAGCTTACAAGATGAGAACGGAGTGGTGCAGGAAGTGCAAGCAGAAATGGAGAAGATTATACAAAATTATTTTACTAACCTGTTTACTTCGCAGGTGAATATTCCAAATGAGAATGTCATTCAGAAAGTGGTGCCCAAGGTTTCGGGGCAAATGAACGATATGCTTCTAGCTCCGTTCACCGAAGAAGACGTCCGTCGGGCTCTGTTCAGTATTGGAGATTTTAAGGCCCCTGGGCCGGACGGATTACATGTGGCATTTTACAAACAATTTTGGAGTATGATTAAGGAGGATCTGGTGAAGGAAGTGTTAGAAGCAATAAATACAGGTACGATCCCGGAAGGGTGGAATAATACCACGATAGTGTTGATTCCGAAAGTAGCAGCTCCGACTAACATCACGCAGTTTAGACCGATTAGTCTATGTAATGTGGCCTACAAGATCATCTCCAAGATGCTAGCTAATCGGTTGAAAGGAATCTTACCGGAAATTATCAGCCCGACGCAGAGCGCTTTTGTTCCCGGAAGATTGATCACGGACAACATTCTAATTGCGTATGAGTGTATGCACACTATAAAGAGAAAACAAGGCAAGTCAGGGCTATGTGCGGTGAAATTAGATATGCATAAGGCATATGATAGGGTGGAATGGTGCTTCCTGAAGAGAATGATGGAGAGGTTGGGGTTTGATAACAGATGGGTCTCGTTGATAATGGCTTGTGTGTCATCAGTTTCATATAATGTTTGTTTCAACGGGACATCTACGGATGTGTTCCACCCATCGAGAGGGCTAAGGCAGGGAGACCCCTTGTCTCCTTACCTTTTTTTGTTGTGTGCTGAGGCCTTGTCAAGTTTGTTACAAAGGGAAGAGGATAATGGAAATCTAGTAGGCGTGAGAGTCTGTAGAGACGCACCACAAATTTCACATTTACTCTTTGCGGACGATTCCCTCATTCTGATGAGAGCTGATGGGGCGAATGCTGAATGTCTTCGGGATATCTTGGATGCATACTGTGAGAGCTCGGGGCAGTTGGTAAGTGACGCCAAGTCCAGCATCTACTTTAGCCCGAACTTGGCAGTGGAAGAAAAAGTTGTAATATGTCAGAATCTGCGTATATTCATGAAAGCCATGAATGAGAGATATTTGGGCCTACCGGCGATGGTGGGGGCGGACAGGAGGGAAGCTTTTGAATACCTCATCGATCGGATCAATCAGGTGTTGAGCGGATGGAAAGAGAAGATGTTATCCACAGGAGGGAAAGATGTACTCATTAAGGCTGCTGCTCAAGCCATGCCAGTGTTCGCGATGTCGGTGTTTAATATCCCGAAAAATGTTTGCAAAGGGATGACGGATGCCATATCAAGATACTGGTGGGGTGACGACGATAACCACAAGAGGATACATTGGGCGTCATGGTGGAAGCTTTGCATTCTGAAGAACAAAGGGGGGGATGGGATTCAGGGATCTACATAGTTTTAACCTTGCTTTGTTGGCCAAGCAAGTATGGAGATTATTGGAAAATCCAGATTCTTTGTGTGCGCAGGTCCTTAGATCGAAATACTACCCGGACGGGAAACTTTTGGAAGCGAAGATGAAGAGTGGATGTTCATTCACATGGCAGAGTATATGTGCTGGCATTCATACCTTCAAAAGAGGGGCCATTTGGAGGATAGGCGATGGATCACAAGTTAATATTTGGTCTGACCCATGGATAGCAGCGAGTGCGGATGGACGTGTAGTCACCCCGAGAGGAGCAAATCTGTTGTCAAAGGTATCTAACCTGATCGACCCGGCAACAGGAGTGTGGGATCATGAGCTTATCATGGATATGTTCTGGCAGGTGGATGCGGAGAGAATCCTTGCTATTCCGCTGGCGCCGCCAGGAGTGATGGATGATTTTGTGGCATGGAGGTTCACAAAGAACAACATATTCACGGTTAGGTCGGCATATCATGCAGAGTGGGATCATCAGTTCGGACATTGGTTTGAGTGAACGGAAGGCCAACCATCACAACAATATCCAGTCTAGGCAAAATTGTGGGAATCTTCACTGCCGGGTAAAGTGAAGATACATGCATGGAAAGTGCTGCATGGGTTTTTGCCATGCTTTGGAGTCCTTGCGAACCGTCATATAGCGATGCCCAAGAGCTGTCCAATGTGTGCAGGAGGATGCGAGGATATAAAGCATGTGCTGTTTACTTGTCCAAGGGCGGCTGAGATATGGAGATGCCTGAAGTTGGATGGCTTTGTGGAGGAGGCATGCGAGGTGGATAGAGCTGGTTCAGCGGTGTTGGACTATATTTTATGCGCACCGCGGAGGGGAAGTCTACTTCCGGATGTCAGTGCGCAGACCCTAATCCTTGTGGGAGTGTGGTATGTGTGGTGGGAAAGAAGGCAAAAGGTGCATGGAGAGGAGGTACAAACGCCAACCCGTTCGGCGCTGTCGATTTCCGCTCTAGATACCAACTACACAAACGCAAGGAAGAAGGAGATGGGCGTGAAGAAGGGAGGATGGACCAAGCCAAGGGAGGGGTTCGTGAAGCTCAACGTTGACGCATCATTTTATGCTCAGAATCTGAACGGAGCAGTTGGGGCTGTGCTCAGGGACGACAAAGGGAGGTTCTTAGCAGCCTCCAACGACAAACTGGAGCATGTGTCCGATGTAGCATCAGCAGAAGCGTATGCATTGAGGCATGGCCTCCTCCTTGCGCAACAGATGGGAGTAAACAAGCTGGTGGTGGAGGCGGATTGTGTAGAGGTGATCAATATAATGAACTCGGGTGGCTTCACTGCAACAGGAGCGGCGGCAAATTATGCAGATTGCAATGTTTTATCATTAGGCTATACTTCGGTGTCTTTCTTTCACTGCCCTCGAGAGGCAAACTGTGTCTCTCATGAGCTAGCTAGGCTGGCAGTTTTTAATCCACCCGGTTTGTGGGTCGAGGAACCACCGGCATCTATTGTGAGATGGCTGGTGGATAATGTAACGGTTGTTTGATCTAATAAAGAGGCCGAAGTTTCAAAAAAAACTGTACAAATGGTGCTTTGGTTTGACCATTCAAATAGTTGCGGGCTCTCTTTTCTTTTCAATAAGTGGTGCAACAAATCTAACAAGTCACTGTCAAAAAATACAACTAATGAGCCACAGTACAAAACAATCACATATGTAAATATCCACATCACACATGCTCTTATCTGTATCGGTAGTCTCGCGATATTGGCAACCACGGCAACAACTCAAACTAAAAGATAGACACGGAATATGCTACACGGTACAAAGTTTTTAGTATCTCCTATGAATTCCCTCGACAAAAAGTTATCTCGTACGAATTAAAATAATATCTTTTCCATTACTCCAAAAGTGGTCGTTTTAAATCTCTTTCATAGTCTCACAAATGCAACTTCGACTATTATTACTTTTTACATATGTATATAAAACTTAAGGATATTTGGGGGACCCAGTGAATTTTGGTAATTAATAACGAGCAAGTAAAGAAATGATATGTGTCTCGTATTTATTGATTGTCAAGCATCGGCGATTCCCCGTCCCGATGGTGCGTCTAGCTTCGTTGGAGGGCGTGTGGAGGTGCATCTCTGTTAGATCTCGCATGATTCGGTCTGTGTTGGTCTTCCGTGGATCCATTTGGATCCGGTCTTCGTTCGTCTTTGTTTGGGTGTTTACAGGTTTGATCCTTTAATCTACGACTTTCTTCATCGATGATGGTCGGTGCTCTGGGGTTCTATGGTGCCTTACAGCATCTACAGCCGGGCGCCTCAAACCCGCCTCATACGCCCGGGCGGGTCGCCCAGTCACTGTCTGGTCATGATTTTTTGACCCAGGCGGCCCCTCAAACGTCTAGGTTGGCCGGCACCCCTCATATCCAGCCCAAATATGGGGCGGATATGGGGGTGCCAGGCGCGCCTGGGTACACCCGCCACGTTGGACCCGGCCCACCTGACCCCACATAAATATCTCCACATCCGCTCGTCGGACCAAACCCTAACCACTTCACTCCCCTGCCCTCCACTCCCCTCCGCCACCCAAGCTCACCTCTGGTTCCTTCCGGTCATCTCCGGCATGGCGGCAGCGGATCCGAGTCCTTCTCCTCCAGATCCGTCGACCCCGAGCTCATCCCACGCGGCCCCGAGGAGGAGATGGTCGTCCGGCTTGCACTCCGCCGCGGCCGGGAGGAGGCCCATGCACGGCTGCGCTTGGACTCCATCTATCAGGAATCCACTGTGTCCGCCCAAATGGCGCCTGGATCCGGCGCTAGGCCAGCCGTAGCTACCTCGCCAGAGGCCGTGTGGTCCGTCTGGCGTCCAAATGCGCAACCCCTTCGTTGGCGCGCCGAGCATCGGGACGCACCATGGGCCTCGTCCGATGAGGCCATGGCACGGCATGCCCGCCGTGCAAGGCACCGGGCGCGGGAGGCAGCGGCATCCCTCGCGGCGGTGGACGTCGGCGAGGCGGAGTCGCATTCTCCGGCATCCCGTATTGCGCATCAGTCCGAGCGCCGCAGCGTGGTGGACGTCGGCGGTGAAGGAAATATGCCCTAGAGGCAATAATAAAGTTGTTATTTATATTTCCTTATATCATAATAAATGTTTATTATTCATGCTAGAATTGTATTAACCGGAAACTTAGTACATGTGTGAATACATAGACAAAACAGAGTGTCCCTAGTATGCCTCTACTTGACTAGCTCGTTAATCAAAGATGGTTATGTTTACTGACCATAGACATGTGTTGTCATTTGATGAACGGGATCACATCATTAAAGAATGATGTGATGGACAAGAATTAGCTTAGCATTATGACCGTTGAGTTTGATTGCTATTGCTTTCTTCATGACTTATACATGTTCCTCTAACTATGAGATTATGCAACTCCCGAATACTGGAGGAACACCTTGTGTGCTATCAAACGTCACAACGTAACTGGGTGATTATAAAGATGCTCTACAGGTGTCTCCGAAGGTGTTTGTTGGGTTGGCATAGATCGAGATTAGGATTTGTCACTCCGTGTATCGGAGAGGTATCTCTGGGCCCTCTCGGTATTGCACATCACTATAAGCCTTGCAAGCAATGTGACTAATGAGTTAGTCATGGGATGATGCATTACGGAACAAGTAAAGAGACTTGCCGGTAACAAGATTGAACTAGGTATTGAGATACCGACGATCGAATCTCGGGCAAGTAACATACCAATGACAAAGGGAACAACGTATATTGTTATGCGGTTTTGAAAGTGCTAGTTATCGACTAGAGGGGGGTGAATAGGCGATTTTTATGAACGTCTTCAATACATGGGAGTTTCGAAGACAAACAATAGAAATGAACCTATTGACATGCAGCGGAAGGTAGACTACACTAGGCAAGCCATAGTCAAGTATTCAATGAAGTGAAAGCACGAAGACTAATAGCAGCTAGGTACTAATGATCAGGATGGAAGATAGTATGAAGCCAAACAAAAATAGAAGTCTCACAGTGAAGTCAAACAGGTAACGCAGGCAGGCAATGACTTCACGAAGACAAACTGTAAATAAAGAGAGGGAGAAGATAGAACCAGTCGCTTGATGAGGACAAGGATTTGTTGGACCATTTCCAGTTGCTGTGACAACTGTATGTCTGGTTAGGGAGGCCGAGATTTAACTCAGAAGACCGTGTCTTCACCTTATTCCCCTTGAGCTAAGGACACCCAGTCCTCGCCCAATCACTCTGGTAAGTCTTCAAGGTAGACCTCCAAACCTTCACAGACTTCATTCACCGGCGATCCACAATGATTCTTGGATGCTCAGAACGCGACGCCTAACCGGCTGGAGGATTCACAGTCCTCAAGTGTAACAAGTCTTCAGGTCACGCGGACAGAAAGACTTCAGTGATGCCTAACACTCTTTGGCTCTGGGTGTTTGGGCTTTGTCCTTGCAAGGATTTCTCTCTCTCATAAGCTTCGGAGGTGGGTTGCTCTCAAATGACAAAAGCCGTGCACTAACTCTGAGCAGCCACCAATTTATGGTGTAGGGGGTGGGCTATTTATAGCCACTAGGAAACCTGACCTGATTTGTCCGAAATGACCCTGGGTCACTAAGGAACTGACACGTGTTCCAACGGTCAGATTTCAAACACACGCGACAGCTTGACTTGGGCTACAAGTAAAGCTGACTCATCCAGCTCTGGATAAGATTTGCTCTCATTGTCTTCGCTCGAAGACATAGAATTTGGTTGAGCATCACTTTAGTCACTCTGACTTTGTTCACTTGGACCCCACTTAACAGTACGGTGGTTCCTATGACTCAACAAAGAAGAAAATGAAACTACGAAACAACTATGTCTTCGCGCTCCAAAGTCTTCATGCGATCTTTTCCCATGTCATAGTCTTCAATGTGAATATCTTCACATACCACCATTGTCTTCAATATCTTCACACATTTTTAGGGGTCATCTCCGGTAGGTAAACCGAATCAATGAGGAACTACTACCTGTGTTATCCTGCAATTCTCACAAACACATTAGTCCCTCAACCAGGTTTGTCGTCAATACTCCAAAACCAACTAGGGGTGGCACTAGATGCACTTACAATCTCCCCCTTTTTGGTGATTGATGACAAACTGGTTGAAGTTTTCAATGGGGATAAAAAGTATGTGAAATTGTAAAGGATTAAGATATTGTCTTCATAAGTAGCGAAAGGCTCCCCCTGAAGATGTGCATATAAGTATTTTGCTTTTGGAATGCAAATGCACATGGCAGGTTGTACTTGTGGAGATCCTCTTCAACTTATGAAGGCAATTCATCATGCATGAAAAGATATAATGAAGATAATGACATGCATAATGAAAAATGGACGTCTGCAAAATGACTTCATGCGGGATTTATCATCGCATATGCGGAATTTATCATCGCAACACAGAATAGCAGAAAAAGTAGCAGACGACCATCAAGTTTAAGTGTTACAACTCAAAGAACCAAAAGTATCAAAAGCGAGAGTTGTAAACACTTGGCAAAATATAAAGCAACCACCCATATGGACCCGCTTGAAGACTATCAACTCATATGCTTCTTTTTGTCAGTAAGGACCAAAAAGGTTTGAAGACATAGAGCCTCTACTCGTTCCCATGAGGAGTAGGTGAAGCAGCAGGGTCGTCGTTGAGGTTTGGTGGTGCAGAAGAACTTGGTGCAGTGTCGATACGCGCCGAAGTCGGAGGTGGTGAAGTAGCATCATCTTGGTCATCAATGACTCTGGCATTAACAGTTGCAGCTGAGGAGGAATAGTCAGAGTCTTCCAGTGAGGGAGTCCGATGCAAGACAACATTCTTGGGAGGAGTGGAATCAAACTTGAATCTTTCGGTGAAGCCATCATCTTGAGGATCAGCTTCAGCACTGAGCAAAGTCAAACTCTTCCATGACCTCCGACAGGTTTCATGAGTGACAAAAGCATTCTTGGTGGCAAGATTGTGAATGCGGTTGACGTCCAACAAGAGGCTTTGCATCTGATGCTTCAGCCAGTAGTGATGCTTATCTTGTTTTTGATGCAGGGCGACGAGTAGCTCGGTCATTGAGAACACGAGATCGCTTCCGAGGCCTTTGAGCAATAGTGCTTTCAGTGGCTTCAGTATGGGCACGGTGAGGTGCACGTGTATTGCCAACCAAAGGATAAACACGAGTAGCAGCCACAACGCCTTCAATGGGTTGAGTGAAGCTTTGGTGAAGATAAATTGGCTCCTTGGCAGGCTCTGGGTAGATGGCTTCGACAGACAGATCAACCTCTGGCAAGAATATGAGATGATTGCGCGCAGAAGGCTGATAGTTGACAGCTGAATGAAGCTTGATAAGGCGCATTACCCACGGAGCATAAAACTTCAGTCCAAAAAGATCAGAGCCAGATGCAGCCAATTGTCTGATGAAGAAGTCTTGAGCATTGAAGCTGATGCCATTGAAGATATAGAAAACCAATGTCTTCATTGCTCCTTCAAGCTTCGCTGCAGGAGAATGTCCCTTGACAGGCCAGAGAGTTCGCCTGATGATATGATAAATAGTGCGGGGCAGATACTCTAGGTCTTCAACAAAGAGTTCCCTTGGATATTCAGCGTCGCGTGGCAGTGGCTTCATCATGCTCAGCATTTGGCTCATGTTTGGCTTAGGCTTCTGGAAGATGCTCTCCAAAGCATTGCGGTGAAGCTGACAACCAGGTTCATAGAGTTCACCTGGAGTGGGTAAGGCAGTGAGCTCAATAATATCAAGAGCTTTGGCTTCGTGGTGTACATTGTCTGTCATCCACTCAAGGATCCATGTCTTCGGATCCCGTTTGTAACCGCGAATGTGGAGGGTGACATAGAATTGTAGCAGAAGCTCTTCGTTCCAGTGCTCTTTATCAGCCACAAATTGGAGAAGGCCAGCATCTCTGAAGCAGTCGAGTGCTTCTTCCAAGCAGGGCAGGCCAGCAATAGCTTCGCAGTCTAGTCGCATATGGGGAAAGATGCGCCCTTGATCATAGAGAACACAGGAATAGTAACTGCGCTGCTGATAGCTCCAGAACCGATCAGATGAAATCCTTGGCTTGGAATAGGGGTTCTTGGCACTATCAAAGAAAGTGTTGTGCGCAATGAAGCCATTGGCATTGAAGGACCCTGGTGAAGTTGCAGTACCTGGAAACCTTGGCAATCTTGGCTTAGGCTTCTGGACCTGAGGCCTGTGCTCCACATGATAGTCAAATTGCGGACCAGCAGCAGGTGGAGGAACCAGAATGGGCCATCTGACAGTAACCAGCTGACCTCGGTCGAATGCTTGCTCAATGGTGTGTGGCCTTGGAGGCGGTACAGGAGCAGTGGCATTTGCATTAACGTCAAGCTGCAGATTTGCTTCAGGTGCAGCATTGGCTTCAGGTGCAACTACTTCTGGCACCACATTAGCTTCAGCCATGACAACGTCATCGGCTTCAGTATTGTTAACCTCCACTTGAGTAGCTGGAGGGTCGGACACGTTCTCCTCGAGAACAACTTCAGGGTTGGTCGGGGGTGTAGCAACACATTCTTCTTCATGTCTTGGTTCTTCTTGTTCATCGGCTGATGCAGCCGGAATGTCTTCAGCAGCTTTGGCTTCAGACTCGGAGATGTTCACAGTTGGAGAGGCTTCAGGAAATACTTGGCGAGATACTGATTGGTGCTCTTCTCCTTCTGGAACACTCGAAAGAGTGACTTGTGGCCTTGGTCCTTTATGAAGCCTGCGAAACGCTGGCGACGCTTGTGGAGATGGAGTTGTCTGGGCCACAAAGTCTTCATCATCAAGCACCAGAGTGGTGACTTGAGTTGGGGGTGTAGTTGGTGTTTCTTCTTCACGGGGGGAGTCTTGAGGGTGATCAGCCCATGAATCATCCTGAGCAATTGGCGTCAAAGGACATTGTGCTCGATCTGAGGAAGGACTTCATCATCTTCTACATTGTCTTGGAGACCAATGTCTTCAGCTCTCCTGGGTTCAATAGCTAGAATCTCTTTAGTTTCAGGAGCCTCTGTGGTAGCAGGCTCATGAACTATCAACCGACGCTCTTGGTGTGCAGACGCAGGGCGAGCAACTGAGATTGGCTCGACGACGAGGGGCTCTTTGGGAGCAGCCCGATCTTTCTTCTTGGTTTTTCTCTTCTTGGTTGGTGGAGCTTCATCAGTGGTGTTCTTGGTCTTGCGCTTTCTGACTTCGGCTTCGGCTGCCCTTGTTTTCTTGAGCTCCAAAGCCACTGTGGGGACCTTAGGCTTCATGCCTGTCATACTGGCGGGGAAGACAATGCGAGGTTCTTCCCGCCTGGATGCTTCAGCTAGGGCCACAGTAGACTTCTTCTTCTTGGTAGCCATCTTGGGGTCGATGCCAGGACGCCCAAGTGCCTTGCGCTTCTCAGCTTCATTGTAGGCTTGAACACATTTGGCAGCCAGGAGTTTCATGCGCTCTCGAGAACCTTTAGCTTCGTCACGTTTCTTGTGAAACGCCTCCTTGAGTTCATGCATCATTTGCTTGAAATTCTGAACATCAGTCACACTGAGCTTGGCCATATGCTTCTTGAACTGAGCCTTCTCATAGTCAATTTTGTGTTTCAGTTCAACAATTTTCTGAGCAAGAGCCAGCTCAGGAGCAATGGCTCCATGGAAGGAGACGCTTAGCCCAATAGGAAGCTGAAGATCATCAAAACTGAGGTTTGGGCTATCAAACCACTCATCAATGAACTTGTTCAGGATATCCACATCAAAAAGGGGAAGATCGTTGAAGATTTCCACCTCTTGCTTTCTCTTTATCAGCAGCTCAAGAGCATCATCGCCAAGATCGTCGTCACTGGACAGATCAATGGCTTCATTCTCATTCCTCAGAACGGCAGCTGGGGTCAGTGCTTGACCAGTAGTTTGCATGGGCTTGTTCTTCTTCTTTGACTTGGAGATGCGAGAGAGATCTTCAGAATGCACACTAGGTGCAGGAGGAGCAGTGGCCAGAGGCTTCGCACGCGAAGCTCTTGGTGCAGAGGAGGGCTTTGAAGCCTTGGTTTTCTTCTGCTTCGGTGGAGCAGGTGCTTCATCAGAATCTGCGTCATCTGCAGAGTGCTCCAGGGCTGCCCCTTGAATCATAATGTGCGTGATGAGACCTTCAAGGTTGTAGAAGGGCCCGACGATATTGGGTTCAGCATCGCGTGTGCCATCGGCACGAGGAGCAGAGGGACCGGGGTTGAAGTTTAATCCCAGCGACTTCTTGTTCTTCGCAGCAGAGTCCTTGGCAAACTTGTAGTTGCGCTTGAATAGATTGTCATCACGACACCATAGCAGAGAAGATGGGTCAGCATTCTCTGGCCGTGGTCCGCGAACCATGCAAGGATAGAAGCCTTGATCAATGGCTTCAGTTCTGGACCTGGGTGGAAGATTTTTGTACAAGATGTCTCCCCAGGGTCGCTTGATGGCATTCTTCTCATCATACTCCTAGGTCACGAACCTGTATTTGAACCATTGCTCTGCCCAATATCTTTGAATCCACTGGATTCATGTTTTGCGCTGATTGTAATCCTCTTCTGGATCTGTCTTGTATAGCTCATAGAGGTCAGGTGGCAAATCTCTTGATGTCCCCCCACGGCGCTGCCTGCCACCCTTCCTAGCTGATTTTTCTGTTGCCATGAAGTTCAAACTGAATGGCTTCAATGCTGTCAAAGTCTTCTGTCTGCTGGTCAGACAGGAACTAGCTTCGGGAGAATGGATGTGATGCTGTAAGAATTCTGCAAATGAATGCAGACTATGAGAACCAATGGATTCTCCCACGGACATGTACCTGTGACAGCATTAGAGATGCGAGGGAAGGGGAAGAGGTCATATGCATTCTTAGAAGATTTTGAAGATAAATCAGTCTAGAAGACATTGACCTCATAGCGCGAAGACATTCACTTATATGTTGAGAGTTGGTTCCATATTTGTACGAATCCAAGAATAGGTACATGTGAGGAATCTAACTACATGTGAAGCATAAGTGAATATACTAGGCTTAATATGAGATGCAGAACAGGATAGATCAAAATATGTGGAGGCAGAAACCACTTTTGGTAAGGAAGGATGAATCCATCAGATCAAAAAGACAGTAAAAAGAGAGTTATAATTACCACATGATGAACTGCTAGACGGAGTAGAAGAGGAGGCCGAGCAGTTCGATCTTCCGTGCCCTAACTTGGCGACGGAGGACACCAACGGCGGCGACAGAGAAGACGAGGTCCGCGGCCGGCGTGAGGACGGCGTCGGTGAGGTCGCGGCAGCTAAGCGCTTCGTCGCCGGCGTCGTCGAGAGCTAGCGGTAGCGCTAGGGTTTGTCGAGGCGGAGAGGTGGAAGAAAGATTTTGACCGCGATGTGATGTGCATTTATAGGGAGAGGGACAGCACAGCGCAATTACGCAGGTGCCCCTGGCGGTTCACATCTGAGGGACACGTGGCGAACATGCAACACATTGGAAGTTGTTCCATGTTCCCACGCACGCCTGGACTGTCGGGTGGTCGTTCCGGCTTCTCCGGGTTTCAGGCAATTAGGACTGAGCATTTAAAATAGATTTAATGTTTGTCTCTGTATCTTCTGCTGACAAGGACGCAGAGAAGACATTCAACAGTTTCAACAGAATGCATATGATTTGGATAGATAGAGTTTGAGGTAGAAGCATAGAGAGAGATTAGGGTCCGATCACATTCACTTAGTCCAAAAGATTCAAACGAGAAGACATAGCTATAAGTGAATGCTGTAGAGGACAGAACTCAAGTATATGAATATATTTGCGTAGAACTAAATCAACAAGGTGAAAATCATAAGGAAGACAAATCTATGTTGAAGATAAAACAAATGCGAAGTCTTAGCAAATGTAACGCCAAGAGAAACACTTCAAACAAGATTTTGGTGGTGGCGTTACCCACCGTATAGGAAGTATTAGACCCAGACACGACGCACAATTATTGTGGCGCTCCGAAGTCAAATTCCGCATTAATGTATTCACACTCAGAGTGTAAGTCTTCATTGATTGAAGATATACATTACTTCGTGTGTTGCACATCTAAGTCATCAACATGCATAAGTGTTAGGATGTGTGCCTGATCACAGGACATTCGAGGATTCCAAGATATTTAGCTCACACCGCAACTTGCAAAACCTTTTCTCATCCAAGGGCTTTGTGAAGATATCTACCAATTGCTCTTCAGTGTTGACGTGAATGATATCAATATCTTCCTTCATAACATGATCTCTGAGGAAGTGATGACGAATTTCAATGTGCTTTGTCTTCGAGTGCTGAACTGGGTTGTTGGCAGTCTTGATGGCGCTTTCATTGTCGCAGTAGAGTGGTACTTGTTTCAGATGGATGACATAGTCCTTGAGTGTTTGCTTCATCCATAGAAGCTGAGCGCAACAAGATCCAGCAGCAATGTATTCAGATTCAGCACTGGAGAGAGACACACAGTTCTACTTCTTTGAAGACCAACAAACAAGTGATCGTCCCAGAAAGTGACATGTGCCTGATGTAGACTTGCGATCCACCTTGTCACCAGCATAATTCGCATCCGAGAATCCAACTAGATCAAATCTGAGCCCTTTGGATACCATAATCCTAGTGTTGGGTGAGGGAGTCCTGGACTAAGGGGTCCTCGGGCGTCCGACCTGTTATCCATGGGCCGGACTGATGGGCTGTGAAGACATGAAGACCGAAGACTATACCCGTGTCCGGACTGGACTCTACTTGGCGTGGAAGGCAAGCTAGGCAACCGGTTATGGAGATTCCCTCTTATGTAACCGACCTTGTGTAACCCTAGATCTCTCTGGTGTCTATATAAACCGGAGAGCATAGTCCGGATAGGACAAAATCATTACCATATACTCATAGGCTAGACTTCTAGGGTTTAGCCATTACGATCTCGTGGTAGATCAACTCTTGTAACACTCATATTCATCAAGATCAATCAAGCAGGAAGTAGGGTATTACCTCCATGGAGAGGGCCCGAACCTGGGTAAACATCGTGTCCCCCGTCTCGTGTTACCATCGATCCTAGACGCACAGTTTGGGACCCCCTACCCGAGATCCGCCGGTTTTGACACCGCCATTGGTGCTTTCATTGAGAGTTCCACTGTGCCGTTGACGAAAGGTCTGATGGCCCCTTTAATTGTCAATAATGACGCTGTCCAGGGAGGGACCTTCCTCCCCGGACAGGTTTTTGTGTTCGGCGGCTTCGCACTGCGGGCCAACTCGCTTGGCCATCTGGAGCAGATCGATAGTCACGCCCCTAGCCACCAGGTCAGGTTTGGAAGCTTGAACTACGTCGCGGATATCCGTGGAGACTTGATCTCCAATGGATTTGAGACCGCGGCAGTTGCTTCCCCGTGCACCGAGGAACATGACTTAAATTGGTTATCGGACTACGTCCAGAAGACAGATCCTGTTGCTGCAACGGCTTCAGAACCGAAGCAGATCGTGCCCTTCAAAGCCACGAAGCCTACGGTGCTGGAGCCGCACATGGACTCGACACCCTGCAATGCTTGCGCCAATGGAACTCCGGACTCGTATCCGGCCATATGTTCCGGACCAGATGCACCTGCGGATACCGAGCTGGATCGGTTATCAATTTTCAAATTTAGCCCCGCAGACATCTTCAGCATTCGCCTTTGGGTGACGTACTAAACTCTTTGAAGAAATTATCCTTGGTGGAGGACTCACAGCCGAACTATGTCCGGTTCGAGCTAGAGACGGATGATGAGAAATTTTGCTTCCCACCCGCCACCCACTTCATAGCCACCGTCGATGACTTAACCGACGTGCTTGACTACGGCTCCGAAGACATCGTCGGTATGGACGACGATGACGACAATGAGCAAGGCCAAGACCCGCCATTCACTGGACGTTGGGCGGCTGCCTCTTCGTCCGACGTGTACATGGTTGATACACCCATGGGATCTGGCGACGACAAAGAAGAGCCAGATAAGAATAAACCTTCCGAGACGCAGTCCAAGCGCCGGTGCCCCAAACGCCGTTCTAAGCCTCGCCGCTCAAAAGACGACAACACTGGCACCGGAGAAAATAGCACTCCGGGCGACGTCGAAAACAATGAAGACCCTGTCGGTGCTGCATCCGAACAGGAGGAACATGTCGATAGGCAAGACAACCCTGATGAGCAGGCCATAGAAGATGACTCGGGGGACGATAGTTACCGTCTACCTTCCGAAGAGGAAAAAAGCCTCGACAACAAAGATTTCATCGTGCCTGAGGACCCTCATGAACAGGAGCGCTTTAAGCTTCAACTCATAGCCATCGCAAGGAGCCTGAAAAAGAAACAGCAGCAGCTTCAAGCTGAACAAGATCTGCTCGTCGACAGATGGACTGACGTCCTGACAGCGGAAGAATACGGCCTCAAGCGCCCAGCCGAGAGCTACCCGAAACACAGACTGCTACCTCAATTCGATGAGGAGGCACCGGAGCACACATCTCCCTCGCGTAATGCGGAACGACCACCGCGTGGTCGAGACAGGGCGGCTGACCGGCCACCCCGCGGCCGGGACAAAGCGGCAACTCAGGCCGAACAGCAGCCTGCCCCATCGCCTCGTAAAAATAGAGACGGAAGAGTTCGGGGTCACACATACGACCTCCGGCAAATCCTAGACGATAGAACAGGACACACAAGATCGATCTACGGATCGCGACGGCGTGCCTCGAGGCACGAAGAAGGCTACCTATTCGGACGTGATAAATCTAACCACGCCCGGGCCGAATACCGCAGACGGACTCCATCAGAGCTACGCCACGACTCGGCCCGATATAGAGGCGCTGCACACCCTCTCTGCTTCACAGATGAAGTACTGGACCATGAATTCCCCGAGGGGTTGAAGCCCGTCAACATCGAATCATACGACGGCACAACCGATCCCGCAGTATGGATCAAGGATTTCATTCTCCACATACATATGGCTCGAGGAGACGACCTCCACGCCATCAAATACCTCCCACTAAAGCTCAAAGGGCCAGCTCGGCACTGGCTTAATAGCTTGCCTGAAAATTCTATCAGCAGCTGGGAGGACTTGGAGGAGGCTTTTTTGGACAACTTCCAAGGGACTTATGTCCGGCCACCAGACGCCGATGACTTAAGCCACATAGTTCAACAACCTGGAGAATCAGCCAGAAAATTCTGGACTAGGTTCCTAACCAAAAAGAACCAGATCGTTGACTGTCCGGATGCCGAGGCCTTAGCAGCCTTTAAACACAGCATCCGTGACGAATGGCTGGCACGCCACCTCGGCCAAGAAAAGCCGAAGTCCATGGCAGCCCTCACGGCACTCATGACCCGCTTTTGCGCGGGAGAGGGCAGTTGGCTGGCCCGTAGTAACAACACAGCCAGCGAGACAGGCCCCTCGAAGGCCAAGAATAGCACTGGCAAGCTCCGGCGCAACAGTCACAAACGTCGAAGCAACGACAACAACACTGATGACGCCATAGTCAACGCCGGATTCACTGGCTCCAAGTCCGGCCAGCGGAAGAAGCCCTATAAAAGAAATAATGAAGGACCTTCCAGCCTGGACCGCATACTCGACCGTCCGTGCCAGATACACGTCACCTCAGACTGTTGGGTTTTCAAGCAGGCTGGCAAGTTAAACGCCGAAAACAAAGAAAAGGGATCACAAAGTGAGGACGAGGAGCCCCGGCAGCCGAACACTGGGGAGCAGAAGAAATTTCCCCCTCAGGTCAAAACGGTGAACATGATATACACTACACACATCCCCAAAAGGGAGCGTAAGCGTGCACTTAGGGACGTCTACGCGGTAGAGCCAGTCACCCCCAAATTCAATCCATGGTCGTCATTTCCGATCACCTTTGATCGTCGAGACCACCCAACCAGTATCCGTCATGGCGGTTCGGCCGCATTGGTCCTCGACCCAATCATCGACGGATTTCACCTAACACGAGTCCTGATGGACGGTGGTAGCAGCCTCAACCTGCTCTATCAAGACACGGTGCAGAAGATGGGCATTGACCCCTCACGAATCAAACCAACAAAAACTACCTTCAAAGGAGTCATACCAGGCGTCGAGGCCCGTTGTACGGGCTCAATCACGCTGGAAGTGGTCTTCAGTTCTCCGGACAATTTCCGAAGCGAGGAGTTAATCTTCGACATCGTCCCATTCTGCAGCGGCTACCACACACTGCTCGGACGAACATCGTTTTCTAGATTCAACGCAGTGCCACACTACGCTTATCTCAAGCTCAAGATGCCTGGCCCACGCGGCGTCATAACAGTCAATGGCAACACGGAACGCTCCCTCCGAACAGAGGAGCACACCGCCGCCCTAGTAGCAGAGGTACAGAGCGGCCTTCTCAAGCAGCACCATAGTGCGGTTGCCAAGCCCCTAGACACCATCAAGAAGTTCCGAACTACATTGCAGCAGGACAGCAAGGCTCATCAAGAGCTCGACTAGCAATTTGGCCTCCGTCCCAGTCCCGATGAAGTAGTGGCATTCGTACCACGCGTACATAATTACGCACTCGAAATTCCATGGATGTCGACGGAGGCACAAGCTAACCCGGGATCTACAGATCGGCTAGACCGACCCCAGACACACTTTTTCCTTTCTATTTCAGGTTCCTTTTCTCGCGAGCCTGATCACCAGCCCCTTCGAAGGATTGGCATACAAAGGGGGCATGCAGCATAGGTGCGTAGGGTAACCTCCATACGTTCTTCTTGACGGTATTTTTACTTATTTCCCAGGACCCGCACGCTGCCCCTTCTTGATCCTGGCATGTTAAATAGTCCGGGTGCTTATCGCACTATTTGTATAAGATATGCCTTGACGTATCCATTCAGTTATAATAAAAATGATTTGCGGCCCAGTTTCTGTGGTTTTCGCTTCTTACTTCATTTTATTTCGAACTGCTTATCAGCTACATCGGTACTCTTTTGTACGTTTCATATTCGCCAGGGGCTGCTTATCGCCCCATAACACGGCAACAAAGTCCGAACACTTCTTGTATAAAAGTTCGGCACCCCGAATTTAGCATTATATGCATTGGCTCCGAATCATGTCTTTGGTCAATAGTTGGGTTGCTCGGCTCCTGTGCTTGCTACCCTACGTTCCGCTCTATCTGCTAGGATAGTAAAGGGAGAACTACTACGATTGTGCCCTGGCCTTGACCGGATGAGCACCTCAGCAGAGAAAGCCGAAAACTGACTGTCATGATACGGCGAGAGCTGGTCAGCTGTTCGAGGGTTACAAAATCGTTGGAGATTTTTTCCGCGTCACGCGAAGGATCGGCACCTCCCGATCAGATGCTGACAGCACCCTGGCTTGGACCAGGGGCTACGCAGTTGCTTAATTATAAAACTCCTATGGCTAAGTGAGGGCGTTTAAGCCGTATAGTCTGATTGCCTTGTTCGTTGCGCTAAACAACTCCTTCAAGAACCATATAATTGGATCAAGATTGTTTAGATCCCATCCCGAACACCTCTGTACTAATTACGTGAGGGCAGAAGCCGACGACTGGCCAACCTCAAATTTCATATAACCCGGCCGCACAGGAGGAAACAATTTAAAGCATAACAAAATTACATTACAAAACAAGCTTTGTCTTTATAATACAAGGCAAAGGACAACATGAATGTATTCATTCGAAAATAGTGTCCTTCGAACATTGAGCTGCCACAAGTCGAGACCCTTCTATGACATCCGCAAAATATTTCTCGGGTGTGCGGTGCTCCTTGCCCTCCGGCGGCCTGCTGACAACTTCAACAGCGTTCATCTTCGCCCACCACATCTTGCAGCGAGCGAAGGCCATACGGGCACCTTCAATACAGGCAGAGCGCTTGACGACGTCCAGCCGCGGACATGCCTCCACTAGGCGCCTCACGAGTCCGAAGTAGCTGCCGGGCATAGCTTCGCCTCGCCATGGCCGGATTGTCAAATCCTTCATGGCTAGTTCGGCCACCCGGTGCAGCTCCACTAGCTGCTTCAGCTGATCGGTGGAACACACGAGATGCTCTGGCGTCGCATACTGCGACCAGAATAGCTCCTCCGTAGAACCTCCTCCTTCGGTTCGGTAGAACTCTGCAGCGTCTGATACGCTGCGTGGTAGATCCGCAAAAGCCCCTGGGGAACTCCGAACCCGGGTTAGTAAAAGGTACTGCCTCTCCGCATACTTGCTTTGCATCTTAAAAGCCTTACCCGCCGTGATCTTCTTGGCCTCCTGGATCTCCCGGCGAGTGACCTGGGCCTCATTCCGTGCGGTCTCCGCACTCTGACGAGCCTTGGTAAGTTCGGCCCCTCGAGCCGCATTTTTTCACCGCATCCTGGAGCTCCTGCTGGACCTCCTTGACTCGGGCCTCAAGCTTTTCCGGGCAGCTTGCTGCTCAACGGCCTTCCCTTCGGCTTCGGCCAAAGCCTTTTTTAGGGCCTCCACCTCGGTTGCGGCTCCTGCACATATTACGACACTACGGTCAGTATACAACACTTGTTCTTTTCGAACACATAGTACGTCGTCATTTACCTTGCTTCTCCCGGAGTCGAATCGTTACCTCGCCGAGCTCGTTCTCGGTCCGCTCCAGCCTCTGCTTCAGTTCAGAGACTTCGGCAGCATGCAAGATTGCGGCCAACAGCGACGCCTGCTTATGCATACATATCACGTTAGTCTCCTACAATAAAAGATTGATCCTCTGTCCGGTTCATGTCGCTGAACACCGGACAGTGTCTCAGGGGCTACTGACTACATGGGGTTTTTTTCTCTTTTTATGTCACTTACCTCGAAACCTGTCAACAGGTTGCTGCAAGCTTCGTTCAGTCCACTCTTGGCAGACTGAACCTTCTCGATCACCGTGCCCATAAGGACACGATGCTCATCCATAATGGATGCACCTCGTAGCGCCTCCATCAGGTTATCCGGCGCCCCTTCGATTCATCACAATGTAACTAGATTATTGACTCTAGTGCAAGTGGGAGACTGTTGGAAATATGCCCTAGAGGCAATAATAAATGGTTATTATTATATTTTTGTGTTCATGATAATAGTCTATTATTCATGCTATAATTATATTGTCCGGAAATCGTAATACATGTGTGAATACATAGACCACAACCTGTCCCTAGTAAGCCTCTAGTTGACTAGCTCGTTGATCAACAGATAGTCATGGTTTCCTGACTATGGACATTGGATGTCATTGATAACGGGATCACATCATTAGGAGAATGATGTGATGGACAAGACCCAATCCTAAGCATAGCATAAAAGATCGTGTAGTTTCGTTTGCTAGAGCTTTTCCAATGTCAAGTATCTTTTCCTTAGACCATGAGATCGTGCAACTCCCGGATACCGTAGGAGTGCTTTGGGTGTGCCAAACGTCACAACGTAACTGGGTGACTATAAAGGTGCATTACGGGTATCTCCGAAAGTGTCTGTTGGGTTGGCACGGATCGAGACTGGGATTTGTCACTCCGTGTGACGGAGAGGTATCTCTGGGCCCACTCGGTAATGCATCATCATAATGAGCTCAATGTGACTAAGGCGTTAGTCACGGGATCATGCATTGCGGTACGAGTAAAGAGACTTGCCGGTAACGAGATTGAACAAGGTATTGGGATACCGACGATCGAATCTCGGGCAAGTAACATACCGATTGACAAAGGGAATTGCATACGGATTGATTGAATCCTCGACACCGTGGTTCACCCGATGAGATCATCGTGGAACATGTGGGAGCCAACATGGGTATCCAGATCCCGCTGTTGGTTATTGACCGGAGAGGCGTCTCGGTCATGTCTGCATGTCTCCCGAACCCGTAGGGTCTACACACTTAAGGTCCGGTGACGCTAGGGTTGTAGAGATATATGTATGCGGAAACCCGAAAGTTGTTCGGAGTCCCGGATGAGATCCCGGACGTCACGAGAGGTTCCGGAATGGTCCGGAGGTGAAGAATTATATATAGGAAGTCCAGTTTCGGCCACCGGGAAAGTTTCGGGGGTTATCGGTATTGTACCGGGACCACCGGAAGGGTCCCGGGGGTCCACCGGGTGGGGCCACCTGTCCCGGAGGGCCCCGTGGGCTGAAAGTGGAGGGGAACCAGCCCCTAGTGGGCTGGGGCGCCCCCTTGGGCCTCCCCCCATGCGCCTAGGGTTGGGAACCCTAGGGGGGGAGTTCCCCCTTGCCTTGGGGGGCAAGGCAACCCCTTCCCCCCTTGGCCGCCGCCCCCCCCTTGGAGATCCCATCTCCTAGGGCTGCGCACCCCCCTGGGGGCCTATATAAAGGGGGGGAGGGAGGGCAGCACACTACAGCCTTTGGCGCCTCCCTCCTCCCCTGCAACACCTCTCTCTCTCGCGCAGAAGCTCGGCGAAGCCCTGCCGGAGAGCCGCTACATCCACCACCACGCCGTCGTGCTGTTGGATCTCCATCAACCTCTCCTTCCCCCTTGCTGGATCAAGAAGGAGGAGACGTCGCTGCACCGTACGTGTGTTGAACGCGGAGGTGCCGTACGTTCGGCACTCGGTCATCGGTGATTTGGATCACGGCGAGTACGACTCCGTCATCCACGTTCATTGGAACGCTTCCGCTCGCGATCTACAACGGTATGTAGATGCACTCCCTTCCCCTCGTTGCTAGTAGACTCCATAGATGCATCTTGGTGAGCGTAGGAAAATTTTAAAATTATGCTACGATTCCCAAAAGTGGCATCATGAGCCAGGCCTATGCGTAGTTACTATGCACGAGTAGAACACAAAGCAGTTGTGGGCGTTGAGTTTGCCAATTCTTCTTGCCGCTACTAGTCGTTTCTTGTTTCGGCGGCATTGTAGGATGAAGCGGCCCGGACCGACCTTACACGTACGCTTACGTGAGACAGGTTCCACCGACTGACATGCACTAGTTGCATAAGGTGGCTAGCGGGTGTCTGTCTCTCCTACTTTAGTCGGAACGGATTCGATGAAAAGGGTCCTTATGAAGGGTAAATAGAAATTGGCAAATCACGTTGTGGTCATACGTAGGTAAGAAACGTTCTTGCTAGAAACCTACAAACCACGTAAAAACTTGCAACAACAATTAGAGGACGTCTAACTTGTTTTTGCAGCAAGTGCTATGTGATGTGATATGGCCAGAAGATGTGATGAATGATATATGTGATGTATGAGATTGATCATATTCTTGTAATAGGAATCACGACTTGCATGTCGATGAGTATGACAACCGGCAGGAGCCATAGGAGTTGTCTTTATTATTTTGTATGACCTGCGTGTCATTGAATAACGCCATGTAAATTACTTTACTTTATTGCTAAACGCGTTAGCCATAGAAGTAGAAGTAATCGTTGGCGTGACGACTTCATGAAGACACAATGATGGAGATCATGATGATGGAGATCATGGTGTCATGCCGGTGACAAAGATGATCATGGTGCCCCGAAGATGGAGATCAAAGGAGCATGATGATATTGGCCATATCATGTCACTATTTGATTGCATGTGATGTTTATCATGTTTTTGCATCTTATTTGCTTAGAACGACGGTAGCAAGTAGGATGATCCCTTATAATAATTTCAAGAAAGTGTTCACCCTAACTGTGCACCGTTGCGAAGGTTCGTTGTTTCGAAGCACCACGTGATGATCGGGTGTGATAGATTCTAACGTTCGAATACAACGGGTGTTGACGAGCCTAGCATGTACAGACATGGCCTCGGAACACACGCAATACACTTAGGTTGACTTGACGAGCCTAGCATGTACAGACATGGCCTCGGAACACGGAGGACCGAAAGGTCGAGCATGAGTCGTATAGAAGATACGATCAACATGGAGATGTTCACCGATCTTGACTAGTCCGTCTCACGTGATGATCGGACACGGCCTAGTTGAACTCGGATCATGTTTCACTTAGATGACTAGAGGGATGTCTATCTGAGTGGGAGTTCATTAAATAATTTGATTATATGAACTTAATTATCATGAACTTAGTCTAAAATCTTTACACTATGTATTGTAGATCAAATGGCCCACGTTGTCCTCAATTTCAACGCGTTCCTAGAGAAAACCAAGCTGAAAGATGATGGCAGCAACTATACGGACTGGGTCCGGAACCTGAGGATCATCCTCATAGCAGCCAAGAAAGATTATGTCTTAGAAGCACCGCTAGGTGAAGCACCAATCCCTGAGAACCAAGACGTTATGAACGCTTGGCAGCAGCGTGCTGATGATTACTCCCTCGTTCAGTGCGGCATGCTTTACAGCTTAGAACCGGGTCTCCAAAAGCGTTTTGAGAAACATGGAGCATATGAGATGTTCGAGGAGCTGAAACTGGTTTTTCAAGCTCATGCCCGGGTCGAGAGATATGATGTCTCCGACAAGTTCTTCAGCTGTAAAATGGAGGAGAACAGTTCTGTTAGTGAGCACATACTCAGAATGTCTGGGTTGCACAACCGCTTGTCTCAGCTGGGAGTTAATCTCCCGGATGACGCGGTCATTGACAGAATCCTCCAGTCGCTTCCACCAAGCTACAAGAGCTTTGTGATGAACTACAATATGCAGGGGATGGAAAAGACCATTCCCGAGGTATATTCAATGCTGAAATCAGCGGAGGTGAGATCAGAAAAGAACATCAAGTGTTGATGGTGAATAAAACCACTAAGTTCAAGAAGGGCAAGGGTAAGAAGAACTTCAAGAAGGACGGCAAGGGAGTTGCCGCGCCCGGTAAGCCAGTTACCGGGAAGAAGTCAAAGAATGGACCCAAGCCCGAGACTGAGTGCTTTTATTGCAAGGGAAGTGGTCACTGGAAGCGGAACTGCCCCAAATATTTAGCGGACAAGAAGAAGGCCGGCAACACCCAAGGTATATGTGATATACAAGTAATTGATGTGTACCTTACCAGTACTCGTAGTAGCTCCTGGGTATTTGATACCGGTGCGGTTGCTCATATTTGTAACTCAAAACAGGAACTACGGAATAAACGGAGACTGGCAAAGACGAGGTGACGATGCGCGTCGGGAATGGTTCCAAGGTCGATGTGATCGCCGTCGGCACGCTACCTCTGCATCTACCCACGGGATTAGTTTTAAACCTCAATAATTGTTATTTAGTGCCAGCTTTGAGCATGAACATTGTATCTGGATCTCGTTTAATTCGAGATGGCTACTCATTTAAATCCGAGAATAATGGTTGTTCTATTTATTTGAGAGATATGTTTTATGGTCATGCCCCGCTGGTCAATGGTTTATTTTTGATGAATCTCGAACGTGATGTTACACATGTTCATAGTGTGAATACCAAAAGATGTAAAGTTGATAACGATAGTCCCACATACTTGTGGCACTGCCGCCTTGGTCACATTGGTGTCAAGCGCATGAAGAAGCTCCATGCAGATGGACTTTTGGAGTCTCTTGATTACGAATCATTTGACACGTGCGAACCATGCCTCATGGGTAAGATGACCAAGACTCCGTTCTCCGGAACAATGGAGCGAGCAACCAACTTATTGGAAATCATACATACCGATGTGTGCGGTCCAATGAGTGTTGAGGCTCGCGGAGGATATCGTTATGTTCTCACTCTCACTGATGATTTAAGTAGATATGGGTATGTCTACCTAATGAAACACAAGTCTGAAACCTTTGAAAAGTTCAAGGAATTTCAGAGTGAAGTTGAGAATCAACGTGACAGGAAAATAAAATTCTTACGATCAGATCGTGGTGGAGAATATTTAAGTCACGAATTTGGTACACACTTAAGGAAATGTGGAATAGTTTCACAACTCACGCCGCCTGGAACACCTCAGAGAAATGGTGTGTCCGAACGTCGTAATCGCACTCTATTGGATATGGTGCGATCTATGATGTCTCTTACCGATTTACCGCTCTCATTTTGGGGTTATGCTTTAGAGACTGCCGCATTCACTTTAAATAGGGCACCGTCTAAATCCGTTGAGACGACACCGTATGAATTATGGTTTGGGAAGAAACCTAAGCTGTCGTTTCTAAAAGTTTGGGGATGCGATGCTTATGTCAAGAAACTTCAACCTGAAAAGCTCGAACCCAAATCGGAAAAATGCGTCTTCATAGGATACCCTAAGGAAACTATTGGGTATACCTTCTACCTCAGATCCGAAGGCAAGATCTTCGTTGCCAAGAACGGGTCCTTTCTAGAGAAGGAGTTTCTCTCGAAAGAATTGAGTGGGAGGAAAGTGGAACTTGATGAGGTGATAGTCACCCCTTCCGAACCGGAAAGTAGCGCAGCACGGGAAAATGTTCCTGTGGTGCCTACACCGACTGGGGAGGAAGTTAATGATGATGATCATGAAGCTTCGGATCAAGTTGCACTGAACTTCGTAGGTCCACAAGGACACGTTCCGCACCAGAGTGGTACGGCAACCCTGTCCTGGAAATCATGTTGTTAGACAACGGTGAACCTTCGAACTATGAAGAAGCGATGGCGGGCCCGGATTCCGACAAATGGCTAGAAGCCATGAAATCCGAGATAGAATCCATGTATGAAAACAAAGTATGGACTTTGACTGACTTGCCCGATGAGCGGCGAGCCATAGAAAACAAATGGATCTTTAAGAAGAAGACGGACGCAGATGGTAATGTGACCATCTACAAAGCTCGACTTGTCGCTAAGGGTTATCGACAAGTTCAAGGGGTTGACTACGATGAGACTTTCTCACCCGTAGCGAAGCTGAAGTCCGTCCGATTCATGTTAGCGATTGCCGCATACTATGATTATGAGATATGGCAGATGGACGTCAAAACGGCATTCCTTAACGGCTTCCTTAAGGAAGAGTTGTATATGTTGGGAATCGTAGCATAATTTTAAAATTTTCTTACGCTCACCAAGATGCATCTATGGAGTCTACTAGCAACGAGGGGAAGGGAGTGCATCTACATACCGTTGTAGATCGCGAGCGGAAGCGTTCCAATGAACGTGGATGACGGAGTCGTACTCGCCGTGATCCAAATCACCGATGACCGAGTGCCGAACGTACGGCACCTCCGCGTTCAACACACGTACGGTGCAGCGACGTCTCCTCCTTTCTTGATCCAGCAAGGGGGGAGGAGAGGTTGATGGAGATCCAACAGCACGACGGCGTGGTGGTGGATGTAGCGGCTCTCCGGCAGGGCTTCGCCGAGCTTCTGCGCGAGAGAGAGAGGTGTTGCAGGGGAGGAGGGAGGCGCCAAAGGCTGTAGTGTGCTGCCCTCCCTCCCCCCCTTTATATAGGCCCCTGGGGGGGTGCGCAGCCCTAGGAGATGGGATCTCCAAGGGGGGGCGGCGGCCAAAGGGGGGAAGGGGTTGCCTTGCCCCCCAAGGCAAGGGGGAACTCCCCCCCTAGGGTTCCCAACCCTAGGCGCATGGGGGGAGGCCCAAGGGGGCGCCCCAGCCCACTAGGGGCTGGTTCCCTTCCACTTTCAGCCCACGGGGCCCTCCGGGACAGGTGGCCCCACCCGGTGGACCCCCGGGACCCTTCCGGTGGTCCCGGTACAATACCGGTAACCCCCGAAACTTTCCCGGTGGCCGAAACTGGACTTCCTATATATAATTCTTCACCTCCGGACCATTCCGGAACCTCTCGTGACGTCCGGGATCTCATCCGGGACTCCGAACAACTTTCGGGTTTCCGCATACATATATCTCTACAACCCTAGCGTCACCGGACCTTAAGTGTGTAGACCCTACGGGTTCGGGAGACATGCAGACATGACCGAGACGCCTCTCCGGTCAATAACCAACAGCGGGATCTGGATACCCATGTTGGCTCCCACATGTTCCACGATGATCTCATCGGATGAACCACGGTGTCGAGGATTCAATCAATCCGTATGCAATTCCCTTTGTCAATCGGTATGTTACTTGCCCGAGATTCGATCGTCGGTATCCCAATACCTTGTTCAATCTCGTTACCGGCAAGTCTCTTTACTCGTACCGCAATGCATGATCCCGTGACTAACGCCTTAGTCACATTGAGCTCATTATGATGATGCATTACCGAGTGGGCCCAGAGATACCTCTCCGTCACACGGAGTGACAAATCCCAGTCTCGATCCGTGCCAACCCAACAGACACTTTCGGAGATACCCGTAGTGCACCTTTATAGTCACCCAGTTACGTTGTGACGTTTGGCACACCCAAAGCACTCCTACGGTATCCGGGAGTTGCACGATCTCATGGTCTAAGGAAAAGATACTTGACATTGGAAAAGCTCTAGCAAACGAAACTACACGATCTTTTATGCTATGCTTAGGTTGGGTCTTGTCCATCACATCATTCTCCTAATGATGTGATCCCGTTATCAATGACATCCAATGTCCATAGTCAGGAAACCATGACTATCTGTTGATCAACGAGCTAGTCAACTAGAGGCTTACTAGGGACAGGTTGTGGTCTATGTATTCACACATGTATTACGATTTCCGGACAATACAATTATAGCATGAATAATAGACTATTATCATGAACACAGAAATATAATAATAACCATTTATTATTGCCTCTAGGGCATATTTCCAACAGTCTCCCACTTGCACTAGAGTCAATAATCTAGTTACATTGTGATGAATCGAACACCCATTGCGTCCTGGTGTTGATCATGTTTTGCCCTAGGGAGAGGTTTAGTCAACGGATCTGCTACATTCAGGTCCGTGTGTACTTTACAAATATCTATGTCTCCATTTTGAACACTTTCACGAATGGAGTTGAAGCGACGCTTGATATGCCTGGTCTTCCTGTGAAACCTGGGCTCCTTCGCAAGGGCAATAGCTCCAGTGTTGTCACAGAAGAGAGTCATTGGGCCCGACGCATTGGGAATCACCCCTAGGTCGGTAATGAACTCCTTCATCCAGACTGCTTCCTGTGCTGCCTCCGAGGCTGCCATGTACTCCGCTTCACATGTAGATCCCGCCACGACGCTTTGCTTGCAACTGCACCAGCTTACTGCTCCTCTATTCAAAATATACACGTATCCGGTCTGTGACTTCGAGTCATCCAGATCTGTGTCGAAGCTAGCGTCGACGTAACCCTTTACGACGAGCTCTTCGTCACCTCCATAAACGAGAAACATATCCTTAGTCCTCTTCAGGTACTTCAGGATATTCTTGACCGCTGTCCAGTGTTCCTTGCCGGGATTACTTTGGTACCTTCCTACCAAACTTACGGCAAGGTTTACATCAGGTCTGGTACACAGCATGGCATACATAATAGACCCTATGGCCGAGGCATAGGGGATGACACTCATCTCTTCTATATCTTCTGCCGTGGTCGGGCATTGAGCCGTGCTCAATTGCACACCTTGCAATACAGGCAAGAACCCCTTCTTGGACTGATCCATATTGAACTTCTTCAATATCTTGTCAAGGTATGTACTCTGTGAAAGACCAATGAGGCGTCTTGATCTATCTCTATAGATCTTGATGCCTAATATATAAGCAGCTTCTCCAAGGTCCTTCATTGAAAAACACTTATTCAAATAGGCCTTTATACTTTCCAAGAATTCTATATCATTTCCCATCAATAATATGTCATCCACATATAATATGAGAAATGCTACAGAGCTCCCACTCACTTTCTTGTAAACACAGGCTTCTCCATAAGTCTGTGTAAACCCAAACGCTTTGATCATCTCATCAAAGCGAATGTTCCAACTCCGAGATGCTTGCACCAGCCCATAGATTGAGCGCTGGAGCTTGCATACTTTGTTAGCATTCTTAGGATCGACAAAACCTTCCGGCTGCATCATATACAACTCTTCCTTAAGGAAGCCGTTAAGGAATGCCGTTTTGACGTCCATCTGCCATATCTCATAATCATAGTATGCGGCAATTGCTAACATGATTCGGACGGACTTCAGCTTCGCTACGGGTGAGAAAGTCTCATCGTAGTCAACCCCTTGAACTTGTCGATAACCCTTAGCGACAAGTCGAGCTTTGTAGATGGTCACATTACCATCTGCGTCCGTCTTCTTCTTAAAGATCCATTTGTTTTCTATGGCTCGCCGCTCATCGGGCAAGTCAGTCAAAGTCCATACTTTGTTTTCATACATGGATTCTATCTCGGATTTCATGGCTTCTAGCCATTTGTCGGAATCCGGGCCCGCCATCGCTTCTTCATAGTTCGAAGGTTCACCGTTGTCTAACAACATGATTTCCAGGACAGGGTTGCCGTACCACTCTGGTGCGGAACGTGTCCTTGTGGACCTACGAAGTTCAGTGAACTTGATCCGAAGCTTCATGATCATCATCATTAACTTCCTCCCCAGTCGGTGTAGGCACCACAGGAACATTTTCCCGCGCTGCGCTACTTTCCGGTTCGGAAGGGGTGACTATCACCTCATCAAGTTCCACTTTCCTCCCACTCAATTCTTTCGAGAGAAACTCCTTCTCTAGAAAGGACCCGTTCTTGGCAACGAAGATCTTGCCTTCGGATCTGAGGTAGAAGGTATACCCAATAGTTTCCTTAGGGTATCCTATGAAGACGCATTTTTCCGATTTGGGTTCGAGCTTTTCAGGTTGAAGTTTCTTGACATAAGCATCGCATCCCCAAACTTTTAGAAACGACAGCTTAGGTTTCTTCCCAAACCATAATTCATACGGTGTCGTCTCAACGGATTTAGACGGTGCCCTATTTAAAGTGAATGCGGCAGTCTCTAAAGCATAACCCCAAAATGAGAGCGGTAAATCGGTAAGAGACATCATAGATCGCACCATATCCAATAGAGTGCGATTACGACGTTCGGACACACCATTTCTCTGAGGTGTTCCAGGCGGCGTGAGTTGTGAAACTATTCCACATTTCCTTAAGTGTGTACCAAATTCGTGACTTAAATATTCTCCACCACGATCTGATCGTAAGAATTTTATTTTCCTGTCACGTTGATTCTCGACTTCACTCTGAAATTCCTTGAACTTTTCAAAGGTTTCAGACTTGTGTTTCATTAGGTAGACATACCCATATCTACTTAAATCATCAGTGAGAGTGAGAACATAACGATATCCTCCGCGAGCCTCAACACTCATTGGACCGCACACATCGGTATGTATGATTTCCAATAAGTTGGTTGCTCGCTCCATTGTTCCGGAGAACGGAGTCTTGGTCATCTTACCCATGAGGCATGGTTCGCACGTGTCAAATGATTCGTAATCAAGAGACTCCAAAAGTCCATCTGCATGGAGCTTCTTCATGCGCTTGACACCAATGTGACCAAGGCGGCAGTGCCACAAGTATGTGGGACTATCGTTATCAACTTTACATCTTTTGGTATTCACACTATGAACATGTGTAACATCACGTTCGAGATTCATCAAAAATAAACCATTGACCAGCGGGGCATGACCATAAAACATATCTCTCAAATAAATAGAACAACCATTATTCTCAGATTTAAATGAGTAGCCATCTCGAATTAAACGAGATCCAGATACAATGTTCATGCTCAAAGCTGGCACTAAATAACAATTATTGAGGTTTATAACTAATCCCGTGGGTAGATGCAGAGGTAGCGTGCCGACGGCGATCACATCGACCTTGGAACCATTCCCGACGCGCATCGTCACCTCGTCTTTGCCAGTCTCCGTTTATTCCGTAGTTCCTGATTTGAGTTACAAATATGAGCAACCGCACCGGTATCAAATACCCAGGAGCTACTACGAGTACTGGTAAGGTACACATCAATTACTTGTATATCACATATACCTTGGGTGTTGCCGGCCTTCTTCTTGTCCGCTAAATATTTGGGGCAGTTCCGCTTCCAGTGACCACTTCCCTTGCAATAAAAGCACTCAGTCTCGGGCTTGGGTCCATTCTTTGACTTCTTCCCGGTAACTGGCTTACCGGGCGCGGCAACTCCCTTGCCGTCCTTCTTGAAGTTCTTCTTACCCTTGCCCTTCTTGAACTTAGTGGTTTTATTCACCATCAACACTTGATGTTCTTTTCTGATCTCTACCTCAGCTGATTTCAGCATTGAATATACCTCGGGAATGGTCTTTTCCATCCCCTGCATATTGTAGTTCATCACAAAGCTCTTGTAGCTTGGTGGAAGCGACTGGAGGATTCTGTCAATGACCGCGTCATCCGGGAGATTAACTCCCAGCTGAGACAAGCGGTTGTGCAACCCAGACATTCTGAGTATGTGCTCACTAACAGAACTGTTCTCCTCCATTTTACAGCTGAAGAACTTGTCGGAGACATCATATCTCTCGACCCGGGCATGAGCTTGAAAAACCAGTTTCAGCTCCTCGAACATCTCATATGCTCCATGTTTCTCAAAACGCTTTTGGAGACCCGGTTCTAAGCTGTAAAGCATGCCGCACTGAACGAGGGAGTAATCATCAGCACGCTGCTGCCAAGCGTTCATAACGTCTTGGTTCTCAGGGATTGGTGCTTCACCTAGCGGTGCTTCTAAGACATAATCTTTCTTGGCTGCTATGAGGATGATCCTCAGGTTCCGGACCCAGTCCGTATAGTTGCTGCCATCATCTTTCAGCTTGGTTTTCTCTAGGAACGCGTTGAAATTGAGGACAACGTGGGCCATTTGATCTACAATACATAGTGTAAAGATTTTAGACTAAGTTCATGATAATTAAGTTCATATAATCAAATTATTTAATGAACTCCCACTCAGATAGACATCCCTCTAGTCATCTAAGTGAAACATGATCCGAGCTCAACTAGGCCGTGTCCGATCATCACGTGAGACGGACTAGTCAAGATCGGTGAACATCTCCATGTTGATCGTATCTTCTATACGACTCATGCTCGACCTTTCGGTCCTCCGTGTTCCGAGGCCATGTCTGTACATGCTAGGCTCGTCAAGTCAACCTAAGTGTATTGCGTGTGTTCCGAGGCCATGTCTGTACATGCTAGGCTCGTCAACACCCGTTGTATGCGAACGTAAGAATCTATCACACCCGATCATCACGTGGTGCTTCGAAACGACGAACCTTCGCAACGGTGCACAGTTAGGGTGAACACTTTCTTGAAATTATTATAAGGGATCATCCTACTTGCTACCGTCGTTCTAAGCAAATAAGATGCAAAAACATGATAAACATCACATGCAATCAAATAGTGACATGATATGGCCAATATCATCATGCTCCTTTGATCTCCATCTTCGGGGCACCATGATCATCTTTGTCACCGGCATGACACCATGATCTCCATCATCATGATCTCCATCATTGTGTCTTCATGAAGTCGTCACGCCAACGATTACTTCTACTTCTATGGCTAACGCGTTTAGCAATAAAGTAAAGTAATTTACATGGCGTTATTCAATGACACGCAGGTCATACAAAATAATAAAGACAACTCCTATGGCTCCTGCCGGTTGTCATACTCATCGACATGCAAGTCGTGATTCCTATTACAAGAATATGATCAATCTCATACATCACATATATCATTCATCACATCTTCTGGCCATATCACATCACATAGCACTTGCTGCAAAAACAAGTTAGACGTCCTCTAATTGTTGTTGCAAGTTTTTACGTGGTTTGTAGGTTTCTAGCAAGAACGTTTCTTACCTACGTATGACCACAACGTGATTTGCCAATTTCTATTTACCCTTCATAAGGACCCTTTTCATCGAATCCGTTCCGACTAAAGTAGGAGAGACAGACACCCGCTAGCCACCTTATGCAACTAGTGCATGTCAGTCGGTGGAACCTGTCTCACGTAAGCGTACGTGTAAGGTCGGTCCGGGCCGCTTCATCCTACAATGCCGCCGAAACAAGAAACGACTAGTAGCGGCAAGAAGAATTGGCAAACTCAACGCCCACAACTGCTTTGTGTTCTACTCGTGCATAGTAACTACGCATAGGCCTGGCTCATGATGCCACTGTTGGGAATCGTAGCATAATTTTAAAATTTTCCTACGCTCACCAAGATGCATCTATGGAGTCTACTAGCAACGAGGGGAAGGGAGTGCATCTACATACCGTTGTAGATCGCGAGCGGAAGCGTTCCAATGAACGTGGATGACGGAGTCGTACTCGCCGTGATCCAAATCACCGATGACCGAGTGCCGAACGGACGGCACCTCCGCGTTCAACACACGTACGGTGCAGCGACGTCTCCTCCTTCTTGATCCAGCAAGGGGGAAGGAGAGGTTGATGGAGATCCAACAGCACGACGGCGTGGTGGTGGATGTAGCGGCTCTCCGGCAGGGCTTCGCCGAGCTTCTGCGCGAGAGAGAGAGGTGTTGCAGGGGAGGAGGGAGGCGCCAAAGGCTGTAGTGTGCTGCCCTCCCTCCCCCCCTTTCATATAGGCCCCCAAGGGGGGTGCGCAGCCCTAGGAGATGGGATCTCCAAGGGGGGGCGGCGGCCAAGGGGGGAAGGGGTTGCCTTGCCCCCCAAGGCAAGGGGGAACTCCCCCCTAGGGTTCCCAACCCTAGGCGCATGGGGGGAGGCCCAAGTGGCGCCCCAGCCCACTAGGGGCTGGTTCCCCTCCACTTTCAGCCCACGGGGCCCTCCGGGACAGGTGGCCCCACCCGGCGGACCCCCGGGACCCTTCCGGTGGTGCCGGTACAATACCGATAACCCCCGAAACTTTCCCGGTGGCCAAAACTGGACTTCCTATATATAATTCTTCACCTCCGGACCATTCCGGAACCTCTCGTGACGTCCGGGATCTCATCCGGGACTCCGAACAACTTTCTGGTTTCCGCATACATATATCTCTACAACCCTAGCGTCACCGGACCTTAAGTGTGTAGACCCTACGGGTTCGGGAGACATGCAGACATGACCGAGACGCCTCTCCGGTCAATAACCAACAGCGGGATCTGGATACCCATGTTGGCTCCCACATGTTCCACGATGATATCATCGGGTGAACCACGGTGTCGAGGATTCAATCAATCTGTATGCAATTCCCTTTGTCAATCGGTATGTTACTTGCCCGAGATTCGATCGTCGGTATCCCAATACCTTGTTCAATCTCGTTACCGGCAAGTCTCTTTACTCGTACCGCAATGCATGATCCCGTGACTAACGCCTTAGTCACATTGAGCTCATTATGATGATGCATTACCGAGTGGGCCCAGAGTTACCTCTCCGTTTACACGGAGTGACAAATCCCAGTCTTGATCCGTGCCAACCCAACAGACACTTTCGGAGATACCCGTAATGCACCTTTATAGTCACCCAGTTACGTTGTGACGTTTGGCACACCCAAAGCACTCCTACGGTATCCGGGAGTTGCACGATCTCATGGTCTAAGCAAAAGATACTTGACATTGGAAAAGCTCTAGCAAACGAAACTACACGATCTTTTATGCTATGCTTAGGTTGGGTCTTGTCCATCACATCATTCTCCTAATGATGTGATCCCGTTATCAGTGACATCCTATGTCCATAGTCAGGAAACCATGACTATCTGTTGATCAACGAGCTAGTCAACTAGAGGCTTACTAGGGACAGGTTGTGGTCTAGTATTCACACATGTATTACGATTTCCGGACAATACAATTATAGCATGAATAATAGACTATTATCATGAACACAGAAATATAATAATAACCATTTATTATTGCCTCTAGGGCATATTTCCAACATTCTCGACCCAGGAGGTGAGTCGCACGGGATCGCCAGAGCGGAATTCGGCAGCCGCGGCCCTGGTGGTGTCGCGTGGTTCTGTGACGTAGAACCACTGGTTCTGCCACTCCTTTACCGTATCCACAAAGGTGCCTTTGGGCCAAGAGACGTTGGACAATTTACTCACCACTGCCCCTCCGCACTCCACGTGCTGGCCATCTACCACCTTCGGCTTCACATTGAAGACTTTGAGCCACAGTCCGAAGTGGGGGTGGATGCGGAGGAAGGCCTCGCATATGACGATAAACGCTGAAATGTTGAGGAAGGAATTCGGGGACAGATCATGGAAATCTACCCCGTAATAATACATTAGCCCGTGGACGAAGGGGTGAAGTGGAAACCCTAGCCCGCGGAAGAAATAGGGGATGAATACCACCCTCTCTGTGGGCTCCAGCGTGGGGACAATCTGTCCTTCGGCCGGCAGACGGTGGGCGATCTCCTTCGCCAAATATCCGGCCGCCCGGAGCTCAGTAATGTCCTCCTCCGTGACGGAGGAGACCATCCACTTGCCCTGACCACCGGATCTGGACATGGTTGCTGGGGTGGAAAGGAGATTGGAACTTGGACGCTGGAGCTCGAGATCGGGAAGGCGGAGATGGAGAGAAAGCATGAGAAGAGGAAGAGGGGATCCTTATCCTCTTATAAAGGCAGCAAACATTAAACGCCTCCTCGCTCGCCTTAAGATTCGCCTATTCCCAAAGGCTGTGCAAACGGCACGGTTGGGTTACCCATGCCCGCATTGATGAGATCCCGCGATAAGGGGACACGATCTTTGCTTTGACAAGACGTGCCGATAGCAACCGTGTCTTGAAATGTGGGATAAACGGTTCGAAATTGTGACCGAACGGACGTGTTGTCACATTACAGAAAGCTGTTAGCAGGTGGGACTCGTGTAAAATATATATATTCTCTCTGCGGTTGTGCATGGTGTGTAACAAGTCCGGATACAATCATCGCGTCCGAAGACTATCTTGGAGTTCGGGAGAAGGGGAACCCGCCTTGCAATGCCGAAGACAATCTGCACGCCGGACTCCTCGTCATTGAAGCCAGGTTCAGGGGCTATTGAGGGAGTCCTGGACTAAGGGGTCCTCGGGCGTCCGGCCTGTTATCCATGAGCCGGACTGATGGGCTGTGAAGACATGAAGACCGAAGACTATACCCGTGTCCGGATTGGACTCTACTTGGCATGGAAGGCAAACTAGGCGACCGATTATGGAGATTCCCTCTTACGTAACCGACCTTGTGTAACCCTAGATCTCTCCGGTGTCTATATAAACTGGAGAGCATAGTCCGGATAGGATAGATTCATTACCATATACTCATAGGCTAGACTTCTAGGGTTTAGCCATTACGATCTCGTGGTAGATCAACTCTTGTAACACTCATATTCATCAAGATCAATCAAGCAGGAAGTAGGGTATTACCTCCATAGAGAGGGCCCGAACCTGGTGAGGGAGTCCTGGATTAGGGGGTCCTCGGACTGTCGGACTATATACTTTGGCCGAACTGTTGGACTATGAAGATACAAGATTGAAGACTTCGTCCCGTGTCCGGGTGGGACTCTCCTTTGCGTGGAAGGCAAGCTTGGCAATTCGGATATGTAGATCTCCTCCCTTGTAACCGATTCTGTGTAACCCTAGCCCCCTCCGTGTCTATATAAACCGGAGGGTTTAGTCCGTAGGACAACAACAATCATAACCATAGGCTAGCTTCTAGGGTTTAGCCTCTATGATCTCGTGGTAGATCAACTCTTGTAATACTCATATCATCAAGATCAATCAAGCAGGAAGTAGGGTATTACCTCCATCGAGAGGGCCCGAACCTGGGTAAACATTGTGTCCCCCGCCTCCTGTTACCATCCGCCTTAGACGCACAGTTCGGGACCCCCTACCCGAGATCCGCCGGTTTTGACACCGACATTGGTGCTTTCATTGAGAGTTCCACTGTGCCGTCACGTTAAAGGCTTGATGGCTCCTTCGATCATCAGCAACGATGCGATCCAGGGTGAGGTTTTTCTCCCCGGACAGATCTTCGTATTCGGCGGCTTCGTACTGCGGGCCAACTCGCTTGGCCATCTGGAGCAGATCGAGAGCTACGCCCCTGGCCGTCAGGTCAGGTTTGGAAACTTAAACTATACCGCCAACATCCGCGGAGACTTGATCTTCGACGGATTCGAGCCCATGTCAGGTGCGCCGCACAGTCACGACGAACATGACTTAGCTCTGTCGTCGGACGGTGTTCGAGAGATCACACCTGTGGCTACTCCGGCCCTCAATCCGGAGCAGATTGCGCCGTCCGAGGACGGGTGGATGGACCCCGCCACGGAGGCCGCACACTCAGCGGCGATAGAGCCGAATACCGACTTCACATCCTACGAGACCTGTGTTGCCGGACCCTTGGATTCGTCCCCGACCATGGGCTCCGAACCGCCTGCGTCCGTGCCTATCGAATCTGATTGGGCGCCGATCATGGAGTTTTCCTTCGCGGATATCTTTCAGCAATCGCCCCTGGGTGACGTGCTGAATTCATTAAGGTCTCTCTCCTTGTCAGGAGGCCCTTGGCCGAACTATGTCCGGTTCGAGTGGGAAGCGGACGACAAAGAAATTCGTTCCCCACCCACCACCCACTTAATAGCCACTGTCGACGACTTAACCGACATGCTCGATTTCAGCTCTGAAGACATCGACGGTATGGACGACGATGCAGGAGAAGAACAGGAACCACCGCCCACATGGCGCTGGACTGCCTCCTCATCATATGATATATACATGGTGGACATCCCAAAAGAAAGCGATGACAATAAGGCAATAGAGGATAATCCCCTCGAGAAGCAATCTAAGCACCGGCGTCATCGGCGCCGCTCTAAGCCCCGCCATAGCAAAAGCAGCGATACTGGCACAAGAGACAATAACGCTGCAGATAGTGCCGTAGACGAAGACAATCCCCTCCAGCCAGGCTTCGAGCGGGAGGATGGGCAAGCTAGCCCTAAGGAACAGGCAGCAGACGGAGAATAAGAGGATGACAATTACATGCCTCTCTCCGAAAACGAGGTGAGCCTCGGCGACGAAGAATTCATCGTGCCTGAGGATCCCGTCGAGCAGGAGCGCTTCAAGCACCGGCTTATAGCCATAGCAAAAAGCCTGAAGAAAAAGCAACAACAGCTTCAAGCTGAGCAAGATCTGCTAGCGGATAGATGGACTGAGGTCCTGGCGGCCGAGGAATACGAACTCGAGCGCACAACCAAAAGTTACCCAAAGCGTAGGTTGCTACCCCAACTCGAGGAGGAAGCATTAAAGCCTATGCTTCCAGCGTATGATGCGGCTGACCGGCCACCTCGTGTGTCGGTGTCAAAACCGGCAGATCTCGGGTAGGGGGTCCCGAACTATGCGTCTAAGGCGGATGGTAACAGGAGGCGGGGGACATGATGTTTACCCAGGTTCGAGCCCTCTCGATGGAGGTAATACCCTACTTCCTGCTTGATTGATCTTGATGATATGAGTATTACAAGAGTTGATCTACCACGAGATCGTAGAGGCTAAACCCTAGAAGCTAGCCTATGGTATGATTGTTGTTGTCCTACGGACTAAACCCTCCGGTTTATATAGACACCAGAGGGGGCTAGGGTTACACAGAGTCGGTTACAAGGGAGGAGATCTACATATCCGTATGGCCAAGCTTGCCTTCCACGCCAAGGAGAGTCCCATCCGGACACGAGACGAAGTCTTCAATCTTGTATCTTCATAGTCCAACAGTCCGGCTAAAGTATATAGTCCGGCCGTCCGAGGACACCCTAATCCAGGACTCCCTCAGTAGCCCCTGAACCAGGCTTCAATGACAATGAGTCCGGCGCGCAGATTGTCTTCGGCATTGCAAGGCGGGTTCTTCCTCCGAATACTCCATAGAAGATTTTGAACACAAGGATAGTGTCCGGCTCTGCAAAAATAAATTCCACATACCACCGTAGAGAGAATAATATTTCCACAAATCTAATCTGCTGACAGCTTTTCTTAACGCGACGTTCTGCCGTGGTCTGGTCATGACGAACTGTTTTTCCGAGCCTGCCACTTCATGTGTTGCGAGGCGGTTTTATTGGCATGTCTTGTCGAAGCAGAGATCGTGTCCCTCTTTTCACGGGATTCTCGTCAATACGGGCGTGGGTAACCCAATCGTGCCCGCTGGTATGACTCCTCGATTTTAGGCAAGTTCCAAACGGCCACACGGAGGACGCTTGATATTTACCCTCTTTAAAAAGAGGCCAAGGCCTGTCCTTTTCTTCTCGCGCTCGATCCTTCCCTTCCCGCACCTTGAATTCCAACACCCAAGGCTCAGGCTAAGCGTTTCGTACCTTCAATCATGTCCGGATCCAACCTTCAAGGCCGGTGGATGCCCTCCTCTGTCACAGAGGAGGACATCAAGAAGCTAAGAGAAGCCACGTATCTGACCGCCGAAATCTCGCACAGGCTGCCTGCTCGAGGGCAGGTCATCCCCACTCCCGAACCCAACGGGAGTGTCGTATTTGTCTCCCACTTCCTCCGAGGGCTAGGCTTTAGTCTTGATCCCTTTGTTAGAGGGCTTATGTTCTATTACGGGCTCGATTTCCATGATCTGGCTTCGGATTCCATGCTTCACATCTCGTCGTTCATCGTCGTGTGTGAGGCCTTCCTCCGCATCACCCCACACTTCGACTTATGGCTCAAGACCTTCAATGTGAAGCCGAAGATGATCGATGGGCGACACGCAGAATGCAGAGGTGCCATAATAAGCAATGGCTTCGATGCTCCATGGCCAAAGGGAACCTTCCCGGAGGTGTCCAACTTATGGCAGCGGGAGTGGTTTTACATCACAGCCCCCCGAAGTACTAAGTGGGTAGCTTCCCACGACTTCCGTTCGGGCCCCCCGCCACAACTAATGTCATGGGTCAACAAGGGGCTGGACTGGGGGCCGGTTAATGACGTGCCGACATTGCAGAGTCGCATCCGAGATCTCCTCAAGAGAGATGTCAGCCTTGTCAAGGTAATGCAAGTCATGCTAGTTCGTCGGGTCCTGCCATGCCAACGTCGACCTCTCCGTATGTGGGAGTTCAACCCGGAAGGACCGCAAACTATTCAGCAATTCTTCGGCGTGACGCTCGAAGAGATGTATGGATTGTTCTTTGGACCACCAAGGACGCGGGTCTAAACTGCAATCGTCCAGATACCCAAGTAAGTGATTCCGCGGCCGAACAATCTGTCTCTTTATCACAACATCATTCTGAAAAGTCGCTCTTTGACCAGGACTGGATAAAAAAGGCGAAGATGATCAGGTGTTCGGCCCCCCTTCCCGAAGGCTCACCGGATCCTGTACTAGCCAGAATGCTTGAGCTCGCGCCTTATCAAGCGCCATCAGGGGAAGATAAAGGGAGAAATAAAGAAGCCGAAAGCGGGCCTCACTCATTACTCATCCAAACCGGGGGAATTAGTGTCTCCGCGAAGGAGGATAACTGGGGAGAAGAATCTAAAATTCCCTCTCCCCAAGGAAGGAAGAGGACCGCCTCTGAAGACTTGGAAACAATGGTTTCCAAACGAGGGAAGAAACCTTCGCCAGGGGGCCCTGCCCTGGAGGGCATCCTTACCGCACAGTGCCCGCAAGGGGATCAACCCTCCATCGAGCTGTAAGTAAACAAAAGTACTTTCGGTAAATATATCCTGCTTCATTTCTGAGGACAATAAACGAGATGTATGTCTTATAGTTCGGATCGTAGCCCTTCTCAACAGAGTTCGTCCTCGGGGGATCTTCTTCCGGAGATGATGGAGAGCGAAACGCCTCCCCCTGTCTCCCCGCCTCATGAGGCGGACGACCCTGAGGTGTCGTCACGGAGGATTTATCCTGATCCGCCAAGGCCAGAAGGTAACCCTTCGGCCACCCGAAGTCCGGAGTATCCGGCTCCTAAGGAGAGCCACAAAAAGAGTCCGGGACTGTCCGGTGCGCGACCGGACGCACTGATGAGTATTCTGGAGCAAGCGGCTATCTCAGAGGCGCATCGTACTTTAATGGGTACGGTGGTTGAGAGAATTTCTTCTGCCAAAAGTGGGTTGCATGAAGCTTTTATGAGCCTGCTATGAGGCTTTGAGGTACGCAAAGTAATATATATATCTTTGACGGTACCGCACACGCTAGGTGTGCCCTATGCGGATAGTAGCCCCTGAGACTCTGGTTGCTGTCGAAAAGGCGGCAAATAGAGGATCATAGTCCCAGGTAATAACTGTGTTGCTTTCATGTGCAGGCAGCTGAGGGTCCGGTGGATAGCCGAACTGGTGAGTCTGCCGAACTGAAGCGGCAACTTGATGCGGCGGATGCCGACATCGTGCTTGTAAACAAGCGGCTTGACGAGGCGCAGGGTATGTATTTTCTCCAGTGACCAGCACATATTAAGAGGAGCATGATGCTAGTATCTTTAGTATGATGTGACTGCAGATGGAGCTACCGCCGTGGAGACCCTTCGGGCGGGACTTGCCCGAGCCAAGGAACAAGCCAGGAAGAGTGATGCGGCCGCACTAAAGGCGGTCGAAGAGCTGAGAGCCGAACAGGCTGCGCATTGCCAGAGCAAAGAGAAAAATAGCCCAGATGGCTGTTGAGCTGAAAGATGCCGCTGGCCGTTATGAGCTTCTTGCAAAGGAAACCAAACGAAGACGGCGGACCTGGAGAAAGCCATGGAAGCAGCCAAGGAAACCCGTTCTAAAATCAGAGCGGCGAAGGAGGAGCTCCGTCAAGCCAGAGATATCACAGCTGGGAAGCCCTTTTTTTGCGGACGAAGTTCGGAGATCCAAAGTATGCCCTTCTGGATCAACTATGGAGTTCTGCAGACGCGTACTTGGACTTGGCAACGAGTGCTGCTGATGCGACTGAGTTTTTCAAAGATAAAAAAGATCACAAAGTGGAAAAGTTGTTCTGGTCGCAGTTCAGTGCTCCAAGCGCGTCCGCTGCTGTTGAATGAGCAAATGGCCGAGTGGGCCGAGCTCCATAGGTTGTCCGGGCTTGCCATGAGGTCTGTTCTGGATCATCTTTGGCCGGAAGGACCAAGGCCGAATAGTTATTTTGGTTAGTGCAACGATTTCTTGGTGCTGTGCCGCATATCGACGCTGTAAAGAGGTCGGCGTGCATAGAGGGTCCGCGGATGGCTCTTGCCCGTGTCAAGACATACTGGGCAAAGATGAAGGCCACCGCTATTGCAACCCAGAGTTCTGCTGTAGGCCCAGTATCGGCCAAGCACTATTTTGAAGAAGTCTTAGAAGGCGCTCGTTTAATAGAGGCTCGGTGCTCGAAGAGTGTCATGTTCTAGTGACATGTATACCAATTGTAAGAACAATGTTATTTGAATTATAAAGGCTGTGTTTATACTTTTGCCTGAAAGTATTATTATGCCTCCTGTGCGGTCGTTTATGTATATATGTATACAACCTAAAAGTTTGCAGTCATCGGCTTCAGCCCCCACGCATATAATGTGGGGGTGTTCGCAAAAGCGTGTCTTCACACTTGATCCAACGTCTTGGTCCATTAAGGAGGTGGTAGCGCGGCGAATAAGATAATCAGACTATATTGCTTTAACACTTTCACTTAACCATAGGAGTTTGATAGTGGGGCTACTATATAGCCCCTGGTATTTCCGCGGCTATCCGAATACGATGCGCGTACGTACATGACCGCAAAAACCGGTCCTTCGTTAATGCGGAGGAATCTTGAAGATTCCGCTAAATCATCGAGTGGTTGACCAGTCTCGCGCTTTATCATGACAGTCAGTTTTTGGCTTTCTCTACTGAGGTGCTCATCGGGATGAACCAGGGCACAATCGTACTAGTTCTCCCGGTGCCACCTTAGCCGACAGAGCGGAACGTAAGGTAGCAAAACATGGGAGCTGGGCAAACCCAACATTTGACCAAAGACATGATTCAGAGCTGATGCATATAAGGGCAAACTCGCGACGCCGAACACTCCCTAAGGTATCCGGTCTATACAACATATACCGGGCTGAGTAATGCCCTTGAGAATGAACCCGAGTGTCCAGGTACGTGCATTATTCTGAACGTGGCGAAATGCCAGTAACGCCAGCATCCCTCTCGGTTATACTGAGTATCCGGAGGGTGTTAAGCAACAAGAGACAGTAAAAAGGTTTACACAGGGTCTTAATCTGAAAAGAAACCTTTGAGCGGGGCCCTGCTGGACATCTGCGCATGTGTCTCCGTTGTGCCGTATCCTGGAAGGGTGCAGCAGATTATCATCTGTAAAAGAGAAGAACTTAGGTGAAAGTTGTCGTGCGAAAAATTGGTTATTCTTAATAAACCATTCAAATTCAAGATAAGTAAGGTCGAGCCGAACTGTAGTCCTTTTTACATGCGGGAAGCCCCTAGTACCGCCTATGGGGGTATATCCATCAAACCAATCTCATGTTTAACTAAGCTGTTACAGCTAGTGATGCGCCGGACTCGTCTAGCCGTGTTCGCGGTCTTGACGACCGATCATTTATTCTGGTTGGAGAGGTCGTTTAGTGTTCCGCTGCTAAATCCGCCACACGTTCTTCCGCGTGCAAGGAACGCTCAACATTTCCGCTAATTGTGATGATGCCACGTGGACCGGGCATCTTAAGCTTAAGAGAAGCGTAATGCGGTACTGCATTAAAACGAGCGAAAGATGTTCTTCCGAGTAGTGCTTGATAGCCGCTTCGGAATGGAGCGATGTCGAAGGTTAATTTTTCACTTCGGAAGTTGTCGGGAGAACCGAATACAACCTCTAGTACTAGAGAGCCCGTACAGCGGGCCTCTGGGCCTGGTATTACTCCTTTAAAGGTAGTATTGCTTTGCCTGATTCTTGTCGGGTCTATCCCCATTTTGCGGACTGTGTCCTGATATATCAGGTTAAGACTACTGTCGCCGTCCATGAGGACTTGGGTGAGATGGTATCCGTCGATTATTGGGTCTAGCACCAAGGCAGCCAATCCTCCGTGCCGGATACTAGTCGGGTGATCCCTGCGATCAAAAGTGATCGGGCAGGCCGACCAAGGGTTGAACTTAGGGGTGACAGCCTCTACGGCGCATATGTCTCGGAGTGCGTGTTTGCTCCTCCTTTTTGTTACGTGAATCATGTTCACTGTTTTGACCTCTGGTGGGAATTTTTTCTGTCCCCCAGTGTTTTGCTGGTGAGGCTCATCCTCGTCTTCACTTGGTGTCTCCCTTCCCTTGTGTTCGGCGTTTAGCTTGCTGGCCTACTTGAAGACCCAGCATTCTCTGTGGGTGTGATTTGCAGGTTTATCGGAGGTGCCATGAATCTGACATAATTTGTCTAGAATCTTGTTTAGGCTGGACGGTCCATCTCTGTTGGCTTTGAAAGGCTTTTTCCGTTGACCGAGTCGAGAGCCCCTAAATCCGGCGTTTACTGCCGTGTTATCTGGGTTGTCTTCATTATTTCAACGCTTGCTTTTACTGCGTCATGGTTTTCCATTGTCGTCCCTGACTTCAGATGTGCCTGGGTCGCTGGTGCTACTACGGGCCAGCCAGCTATCTTCGCCCGCGCAAAAGCGGGTCATAAGGCTTGTTAGGGCTGCCATTGTCCTCGATTTTTCTTGGCCGAGGTGTCTGGCAAGCCATTCGTCTCAGACGCTGTGTTTGAAAGCTCCTAGGGCTTTGGCGTCCGGGCAGCCGACGATTTGATTCTTCTTAGTGAGAAATCTGTTCCAAAGCTTTCGGGCTGACTCTCCAGGCTGTTGAATTATATGACTTAGATCGTCTGCATCCGGAGGTCGGACATAAGTCCCTTGAAAGTTAGCCCTAAAAGCATCCTCAAGCTCCTCCCAACTTCCAATTGAATTTTTGGGGAGGCTCTTCAGCCAGTGCCGAGCTGGTCCTTTCAACTTGAGGGGCAAGTATTTGATGGCGTGGAGATCGTCTCCGCGAGCCATATGGATATGGAGGATGAAGTCCTCAATCCAGACCCCGGGGTCTGTCATCCCGTCGTACGCCTCTATGTTCACGGGTTGGAATCCCTCTGGAAATTCGTGATCCAGCACCTCATCGGTGAAGCATAGGGGGTGCGCGGCACCCCTGTATTTGGATGTGTTATGGCGTACTGACGGTTGTAGTGTTTGGTTTTGATTCTGCACTAGAGCGTGCTTCCTAGATCCGTAGATGGATCTGGTCATGCCGGCTTTTTGATGCAAGTCCTCGCGTGAATCGTGTGCTGACTTATGTGCGGCCTCGTTAGCCGCCCTATCGCGGCCACGAGGTGGTCGATCCGACCGGTCGGCCGTTTAATTTTTCGGCTGTGTAGGCTCTAAGGCCTCATCATCGAATTCAGGCAACAGCTTGCGCTTTGGATAGCTCTTTGTGTGGCGACTGCCACCATACTTTTCTTCAGCGTCGAGCACTTTGTTCCATCTACTATTGAGTGTATTCTACGTGGCCTTAAGCCTTTGCTTCTGCTTCTTCAGACTCCTCGCGGTGGCAATAAGCCTTCTGTGGAGGTTCTCTTGTTCCAAGTGCCTTTCCGGGATTATGTGTGCATCGTCGTCCGGACTGTTTTCCTCTCCGGAGAGAGGTTGATGAGCTTTATCCTCGACGTCGCCGTGATCGGACAGCGGCTCCGTACTATGTTCACCGTCCTCTGGTTCATCCTGCTCTGTCGCTGGGTCCGTGTGGTCGTTGTTTCCTCTGGGGTCGACCGGGGTATTATTTTTTCTTGCGCTGTTATCGCTGTTTTTGCCGAGGCGGGATTTGGAGTGGCGCCTGCGCCGTCGCTTTGGTTGCTTCTCGAGGGAACTATCCCTCGCTGCATCCTTCCGTTCCTCGTCATTGTTTTCTTTGGGTGTATCCACCATATATATATATATCGTGTGATGAAGTGTCTGTCCAGCGCCCTGTGGGCGGTGGTTCCTGTTTGTCTCCTGCATCGTCGTCCATACCGTCGATGTCTTCGGAGCCGAAATCGAGCATGTCGGTTAAATCATCGACAGTGCCTATTAAGTGGGTGGTGGGTGGGGAACGAATTTCTTCGTCGTCCGCCTCCCACTCGAGCCGGACATAGTTCGGCCAAGGGCCTCCTGACAAGGAGAGAGACCTTAATGAATTTAGCATATCGCCAAAGGGCGAGTGCTGAAAGATATCCGCGGAGGTAAACTCCATGATCGGTGCCCAATCAGATTCGATAGGCATGGACGTAGGCGGTTCGGGGCCTGTGGCCGGGGACGAATCCGAGGATCCGGCAACACATGTCTCATAGGAGGTGAAGTCAGTATTCGGCTCTATCGCCACTGAGTGTGTGGCCTCCGAGGCGGGGTCCATCCACCCGTCCTCGGATGGCGCAATCGACTCCGGATCTAGGGCCGGAGTAGCCACAAGTGTGATGTCCCGAACACCGTCTGACGGCAGAGCTAAGTCGTGCTCGTCGTGACTGTGTGGCGCACCTGACATGGGCTCGAATCCGTCAAAGATCAAGTCTCCGCGGATGTCGGCAGTGTAGTTTAAATTTCCAAACCTGACCTGGCGGCCAGGGGCGTAGCTCTCGATCTGCTCCTCATGGCCAAGCGAGTTGGCCCGCAGTACGAAGCCGCCGAATACGGAGATCTGTCCGGGGAGGAAAACCTCACCCTGGATCACATCGTTGTCGATGATCGAGGGAGCCATCAAGCCTTTATCGCGACGACACAGTGGAACTCTCAATGAAAGCAGCAATGTCGGTGTCAAAACCGGCGGATCTCGGGTAGGGGGTCCCGAACTGTGCGTCTAAGGCGGATGGTAACAGGAGGCGGGGGACACGATGTTTACCCAGGTTCGGGCCCTCTCGATGGAGGTAATACCCTACTTCCTGCTTGATTGATCTTGATGATATGAGTATTACAAGAGTTGATCTACCACGAGATCGTAGAGGGTAAACCCTAGAAGCTAGCCTATGGTATGATTGTTGTTGTCCTACGAACTAAACCCTCCGGTTTATATAGACACCGGAGGGGGCTAGGGTTACACAGAGTCGGTTACAAAGGAGGAGATCTACATATCCATATGGCCAAGCTTGCCTTCCACGCCAAGGAGAGTCCCATCCGGACACGGGACGAAGTCTTCAATCTTGTATCTTCATAGTCCAACAGTCTGGCTAAAGTATATAGTCCGGTTGTCCGAGGACCCCCTAATCCAGGACTCCCTCATCGTGGCCGAGACAAAACGGCATGTCAGGCTGAAGTCCAGCCCGCACCCCGTCGCCGGTTAAACAAAAACACCAAGGCCCGGGGCAACACGCAGAACCTGCGAGACGTATTGGAAAACAAAGCAGGACATAAAAGATCGATCTACGGATCACGGGGGCGGGCCCCAACGCGTGACGATGATCGTCACGCCGGATATACTAAAAGCAAATCTGGCCGGGCCGAACACAGCAGACAAGACTCGTATGAACTGCGTCGTGATATAGCCAGGCACAGAGGCGCCGCACACCCCCTATGCTTCACTTATGAAGTAATGGATCATGAATTCCCAGAAGGGTTTAAACCTGTGAGCATTGAATCATACGATGGTACTACAGACCCGCGGTATGGATAGAGGATTTCTTCCTCCACATTCACATGGCCTGCGGGGATGATCTACACGCCATCAAGTATCTCCCGCTAAAACTCAAAGGTGCGGCTCGGCATTGGCTGAATAGCTTGCCGGCAAACTCCATCGGAAGTTGGGAGAACCTAGCAGACGCATTCCTGGACAACTTCCAGGGCACTTATGTGCGACCACCGAATGCTGATGATTTAAGTCACATAACACAACAGCCCGGAGAGTCAGCCAGGAAATTCTGGACTCGGTTCCTAACTAAAAAGAACCAAATTGTCGACTGTCCGGATGCTGAAGCCCTAGCGGCCTTTAAACATAACATCCGTGATGAGTGGCTCGCCCGACATCTCGGCCAAGAGAAGCCGAAATCTATGGCAGCCCTCACGACACTCATGACCCGCTTTTGCGTAGGCGAAGATAGCTGGTTGGCCCGTAGCAACAACACAACAAGCAATCCTGGCACATCAGAGGCCAGAGATAGCAATGGCAAACCCCGACGCAACAAACACAAGCGCCGCAAAAATGGTGAAAACGTTGAAGATACGACAGTCAATGCCGGATTTAGTGGCTCTAAGTCCGATCAGCGGAATGGGCCACTCAAAAATGACAATTCGGGTCCGTCCAGTCTGGACCGCATACTCGACTGCCCATGCCAAATTCATGGCACCCCAGGAACTCCAGCCAATCATACCAACAGAGAATGCTGGGTCTTCAAACAAGCTAGCATGGCAGGCGCCAAAAACAAAGATAAGGGATCTCAAAGCGATGATGGCGATGAGGAGCCCAGGTCACCGAATACAGGAGGGCAAAATAAATTTCCCCCGCAAATCCAAACGTTGAACGTGGTAAACGGCACCCACACTCCCAACTCGGACCGGATGCGCACCCTTAGGGATGTCGACTTAACAGAACCAGTCGTCCCACAATATATACTAGGGCCGATCACCTTAAACCACACGGATCGTCCGGTTAACACCAATCAGGGCAATCCAGCCGCACTAGTCCTCGACCCAATAATTGACGGGTTCCACCTCACACGAGTCCTTATGGACGGAGGCAGCAGTCTAAACCTGCTTTACCAGGACACAGTGCGCAAGATGGGCATCGATCATTCGGTGATCAAGCCCACTAAAGCCACCTTCAGAGGTATTATACCAGGTGTGGAGGCTAGCTGTACAGGCTACATCGCCCTTGAGGTAGTCTTCGGATCACCAGACAATTACCGTGCCGAAGAGTTAATCTTCGACATCGTCCCCTTCCGCAGTGACTATCAGGCACTGCTCGGACGAACCGCGTTCGCTCGATTCAACGCGGTGCCACATTACGTCTACCGTAAGCTCAAGATGCCCGGTCCGCGCGGCGTCATCACGGTTAATGGCAAGGCCGAACTTTCCCTCGGCACCAAGGAGTATACCGCTGCTTTAACAGCAGAAGCAACAAGTGGCACCTTCCAATCGAACCTCGAGTCGACGGCCAGGCTCCCGGACACCGCCAAAGGACTCCGAACTACTTCGCAGAAGGATAGCCCGGCTCGTCCAGAGCTCAATTAAACACTTCGGCGAAGGCCAGGACAGGCCGCATACCGCGGCTCAACCGCTCTCCGGCACAGAGACATTTCTTACCTTTCCTTTGCAGGTTCACCCTTGCGCCGACCAGGATTGGCGATATGGAAGTAGCTCGAACGCGCAAGGGAATCCTTAGATATTCCCCGCAATGACCATCCGACTATACTCCGGATCCGCACACAGCTTCTTCCCCCTGGTCTCAGCAGGTTCCACAGTTATATCTCTTTTTTATCACATTACTTGTACTCATACGCATCGACGTACAATTCAAATACAACATGTGGATTTATATGACGCTTATCTGCTGTTATTTCTTATTGAAATTCTTTTTTCAAGTGGCATCCGTACACCGCGATATGCCTTAAATATGCCAGGGGCTTTGTTTTACCCACAATATGGCAATAAAGTCCGGACACCTTCATGGAAGTTCGGCACCCCTGAGGGAGTCCTGGATTAGGGGGTCCTCGGACAACCGGACTATATACTTTAGCCGGACTGTTGGACTATGAAGATACAAGATTGAAGACTTCGTCCCGTGTCCGGATGGGACTCTCCTTGGCGTGGAAGGCAAGCTTGGCAATACGGATATGTAGATCTCCTCCCTTGTAACCGACTCTGTGTAACCCTAGCCCCCTCTGGTGTCTATATAAACCGGAGGGTTTTAGTCCGTAGGACAACAACAATCATGCCATAGGCTAGCTTATAGGGTTTAGCCTCTATGATCTCGTGGTAGATCAACTCTTGTAATACTCATATCATCAAGATCAATCAAGCAGGAAGTAGGGTATTACCTCCATCGAGACGGCCCGAACCTGGGTAAACATCGTGTCCCCCGCCTCCTGTTACCATCCGCCTTAGACGCATAGTTCAGGACCCCTACCCGAGATCCGCCGGTTTTGACACCGACATTGGTGCTTTCATTGAGAGTTCCACTGTGCCGTCATCATAAGGCTGGATGGCTATCCTCGTTGTCAAGGACAACATCACCTCTGGGGGAGCCCTGGATGTAGGCCAAACTCTCCGACTAGGCGGTTTCGTCATGACCGCCCGTTCGGCCGTTGCACCGATGATGACTTCTCAGGTCATCGAAAACAGCCTCCACGTCGGCTCAGAATTCGCCGAGCAGTTGGATCCAATGGAGCTCTCTTCCTTGAACGAGCTCTTGGATCGCATCGCCGCCTTGGGAGTCGCTACGAACTATGATCAGATCGGGCTTAAACCCGACCAAAGGGAAATTAACTCTCCACCGGTCACCCATCAGATAGCGGTGGTGGTGGAGCAACGCAGCGATTCTTCCTCTATCTTGAGGACAAACTATGTCCGGATTCCCGAGATCCCCGAGACGGATACCCATCTACGGGAGGACATGGCCCAAGCCTTGAACCTAGAATCAAGCAGCAGGCTAGACCTATTGGGCAACATCCCGGAGCCCGAACTGCCAAGCTCGAAAACTCCTCCGCCCCTGGGTCTCAGACCGGGTCAGGGTTCGGACCTAAATCCACCCACCCACCCAGATATAAGTGATCTTTCCCACATTAGACAAGAGCCCCAAGAGACAGTACACCACTATTGGGCCAGATTCCTCCTTGTAATGAGCAAGGTTAAGGACTGTCGCGAGGAAGTCGCAATTTCATTCTTTTGCAAAAATTGCACGAATAGGGGAATCCTCAACGCCATAAGTCGTTGTGACATAGCACACTTCGCTGACTTGGCGGCCATAGTACGGAAGTACTGTGCGATGGAAAGTACCTGGAAAACCCAAACAAAATTTTGGGATTCTCCGGCTCTCACAAAACCCCCCGTCCGAACTAAAAGGGTGTACTCTCGTAAGTCACCCGATCCAATTACAAAGAAACAAAAGCCCATTACAGGGCGTGGAACCGTATTGGAGGGATGGCTTAATGGGCCATGCAAAATTCATAGTACAGCGGATACCATGGCAACACACAGCCTTAGAGCATGTTGGGTACTCCGACAGGTGGCCAAGAGCGGCGAGGATCTCCTCATCAATAATGCCGCAGAGCACCATCCCACGGAAAACAACAATACAGTATTGACAGTCTTCGAGACCTTCGCCTCAAATAATAGGCGTAAGCGAGCACTCCGCAGCCTCGCCGAAGTCTGCCACATGGCAGCAATAAATCCATGGAGCGATACGGCTATCACCTTCAATGCCAGTGATGAACCTAAATTCCGAACAGCCCGAGCACCAGTCGCCTTGGTCCTTACTCCAATTGTGGACGGCTTCCGGCTTACTAAAGTGCTCATGGACGGCGGCAGCGGATTAAACCTCATCTATGAGGAGACTCTTCGAAAAATGGAAATGGACAAAAGCCGCATTGAGCAAAGCAGCACGACCTTCAGAGGAATCATCCCTAGTCGGGAGGCACGATGTGCTGGGAAAATCACACTAGATGTGGTATTCGGCACGCCGGAGAATTATAGGTCCGAAGAAATCACATTCCAAGTGGCCCCGTTCAATAGCGGATACCACGCCCTTCTAGGGCGGGAGGCATTCACGATCTTCCAAGCTATACCCCATTATGGGTACATGAAGCTCAAAATGCCCGGGCCCAATGGAATCATCACTCTAGCTAGTGATCCGGACATAGCACTCCGCACCGAAAATAAAACAGCCGCACTGGCCCTCGAGGCGTTATCCGAAGCCCTCGCGGCCGAAGAATTAACTGCGCTGCGCTCCACAGTGGACAGGGACGACGTGATACTCGACAAAAGATCCAAGTCCACCTCTTTTAAACCAGTGGATGAAATAGTCAAATTCCAAGTCCATCCAACGGACCCTACAAAAACAGCATCCATCGGGTTACAGTTAAACCCCACAGTAGACGCCACGCTACGAGAGTTCTTGCGCGCGAATTGGGACATCTTCGCCTGGCATCCTTCAGACATGCCAGGAATCCCACGCAGGCTGGTCGAGCATAGCCTTAACATTCTAAAGGGATTCAAGCCGGTCAAGCAAACTCTTCGGCGCTTCTCTGAGCCTAAACGACAAGCCATGAGAGGAGCTAGCCAAGTTACTGGAGGCCGGATTCATTCGAGAAATAAAACATCCGGACTGGCTAACAAACCTGGTGATGGTACCAAAGAAGGACAAATCCTGGCGCCTATGTGTCGACTTCAAGGACCTTAACAAGGCTTGCCCCAAGGATCCCTTCCCCCTCCCTCGCATCGATCAAATTATCGACGCTATCGTAGGACATGACTCATTGTGTTTCCTCGACGCATACTCCGGATACCATCAAATTAAGATGGCGGAGTCCGATCAAGCCGCAACGACATTTATCACTCCATACAGCCCCTTCTGTTTTAACACCATGCCTTTCGGGCTCAAAAACGCCGGTGCAACCTATCAACGCATGATTCAGACATGCTTGGAGACACAGATCGGCAAAACAGTGGAGGCATACGTAGACGATGTGGTCATTAAAACCAGACACGTCGAATCCTTAATAGGCGACTTGAGGCTCACGTTCGACAATCTCCGAACATACGACATTAAGCTCAATCCGAAAAAATGCGTCTTCGGCGTGCCCGCCGGAAAGCTCTTAGGCTTCATCATCTCCAACAGAGGAATCGAAGCAAATCCGGCTAAAATCCGAGCTCTGTCATAGTTGGCCATCGCAACAGACCTCAAGCAAATCTAGAAACTAACTGGATGCGTGGCTGCCTTAAGCCACTTCATTTCCCGATTAGGAGAAAAGGCACTGCCTCTTCATCGCCTTCTCCAACGCACCGAACACTTCGAATGGACGGATGCGGCCACAGCCAGATTAGAAGAAATAAAAGCCGTTTTGGCCACAAACCCAATCTTGGCCGCGCCAAATGTCGGCGAACCAATGCTGTTATATATAGCGGCAACACACCAAGTTGTAAGCGCAGTGCTCGTCGTCGAACGAGAGACGGACGGACATAAGTTCCCGCTTCAAAAGCCGGTATACTATGTATCCACTGTCCTCACTCCATGCAAATCACGGTACCCACATTATCAAAAGATAGCATACGTGGTCTTCATGGCATCCCGAAAACTACGACACTACTTTCAAGAGTGTTCAATTACGGTGGCCTCTGAAGTACCACTCAACGACATAATAAACAACCGCGAGGCCACGGGCCGGATTGCTAAATGGGCTATTGAGCTCCTCCCGTTCGACATAATATACAAACCACGGCGAGCCATTAAGTCACAAGTACTGGTTGATTTCGTCGCCGAATGGACAGAAGCCGAACTCCCTAAAGAGTACGGCGCGTACTCCAATTGGATCATGCGCTTTGACGGCTCTAAAATGTTGGCTGGTCTGGGGGCTGGCGTCGTACTGACATCCCCCATCGGAGATACAGTCCAATACGTACTCCAAATACTATACACAGACTCCAACAACGTAGCAGAATATGAGGCCCTATTACATGGTCTCCGGATGGCAGTCTCCATGGGCATTCAACGCCTGGAGGTGCGTGGGGACTCGAACCTCGCAATATCTCAAATAAATGGAGACTTCGATGCCAAGGATCCAAAAATGGTGGCTTATCGCAACACCGTCCTCAAAATGTCAGCTCGGTTCGAGGGGCTTGAATTCCACCATGTGGTCCGGGAAAACAATCAGGCGGCGGATATCCTCGCCCGCATCGGCGCTAAGCGCGACCCTGTCCCACCTAATATCTTCTTGGAAAGGCTGTTTAAGCCATCCGTGGTATGGGAAGGAGAGATAGGTAACAATAGTCCAGAGCCGTCCACAACGCCAGACACCGAACACTCTGACGTTATCGGAGGCTATGCCACCGAAATAACACCTTCGGCCCACGTGATTATGGCCGTCATCGCCCCGTGGACAGAACCCTTCTTGGCTTACCTAACTAGGCAGGAACTACCTGAGGACCCATACGAGACTTGCATTGTGCGACGGTCTAAAGCCTACAAGGTCCACGAGGGAGAGCTTTATAAGAAAAGCGCTACCGGAGTCCTTCAAAGGTGCATCTCCGAAGAGGAAGGACGACAACTTTTGGCAGAAATTCATGCTGGACTTGGCGGCCACAATGCCACAGCTCGGGCCTTTGTAAGCAAGGCCTTCCGCACAGGTTTTTATTGGCCTACAGCCTGGGCAGACGCACAGGACCTCGTTCAACGTTGCGTCGGTTGTCAGCTTTTCGCAAACCAAAGCCATATGCCACCTACCGCCCTCCAAACAATCCCCGTCACTTGGCCCTTTGCAGTCTGGGGGCTTGATATGGTCGGACCCCTTAAAGGGGGAAGCCATAAGAAAAAATACCTATTGGTCATGGTGGACAAATTCACCAAATGGATAGAAGCCAAACCGGTTAAAACGGCCGAATCCGGACCAGTGATAGACTTCATATCCAGGGTTGTACACCGTTATGGCGTTCCCCACAGCATCATCACCGATAACAGCTCAAACTTTACAGCTGACGAGGTAAAACTTTGGTGCAGCAACATGGGCATCAAGCTCGATTATGCTTCTGTCTATCACCCGCAAACTAACGGTCAAGTCGAGCGAGCAAATGGTCTTATCATGAGCGGCATTAAACCCAGATTAGTGCGATCCTTGAAGGAATCCGATACGCACTGGGTAGAGGAGCTCGACTCCGTACTATGGGGGCTGCGGACCACGCCGAATCGCACTACCAGATACACACCGTTTTTTAGGTGTACGGCGCATAGGCGGTACTGCCCCGCGACATAATTCATGACCCACCTAGAGTGCGCATGTGTGAAGAGAAAGAGGCCGAGCTTGATCGGCAGGACAGTTTGGACACCCTGGAGGAGGAGCGTAACGTGGCAAAAGCCCGTTCCGCATTCTATCAGCAACAGGCTCGAAGGTATCAAAGCAGAGAAGTATGGGCCAAAACTTATAACGTTGGCGAACTCGTTCTACGCCTACCGGAGAAGAAAAAGAACAAGCTCAAGCCCAAATGGGAAGGTCCCTTCGTCATTGACCAAGTTCTGACCGGTGGAGCGTACTGTCTGCGGGATGCATCGGACAATCGACTCGAGCCAAACCCATGGAACGCAGCCAGACTCCGAAGGTTCTACGCCTAGTGCCGGACTCTATGTTCGTCTGCTTACCTCTGTCAATTTTTTATATATTCGTTACCTGTCTTTTCTCTCTTTCTTTCCTCCCTTTTTTCTTCAAGGCCTTAAAAGGCTAAAATATGTCTTGACTACACAATCTTGACGCGCTAGCCGCGCTCGTGATACCTGGGGGCTTCTTATACAGAAGCTTATTATAGGTATGTTCCGGGCTCTAGGCCCCACACATGTGTTACTTTTCACATGTACCTTTTTTGGCCATTATATGCATCGATATGACTTAAGTTTTGACCAAGCTGGGTTGCCTGGCTCTTGTGTTTGTGCCCTACGTTCCCGTTAATTCGGCTAGGGCATAAGGGGAGCACCTCTGCGATTTTTACTGCTGGGTCAGCCGGATGTGTACCTCAGACTGGGTGAAGCCGAAAGCTAGCGTTATTAAGGGAATATTCGGTCGGTGAACAAAAGACGATTTTTATCTATTGTACTACATGCCCCCAGATGTTTATATCCTGCGTCTCTTTTTGCAGTTCAGACATGCACATTAATGCATGCGTACCCAGGGAAAGGAACCCTTAACGGAACTATTCTCCCTGGAAGATGTTTCTTACTATCCATGTAATATAACATAGCTAGTTGGGTACTTGTCTGTTCAAGCACTTATGACCCCTACGCCTGGTTTCCATGCATACCCCGGTTTTTACATAACTGAGCGGGTATTCGGATACACTCCGGACTGTCGGGTCCGGAGGTCGAAGCGAAAAGGTCCGCCATGACAAATGATTTACAATCCGGCTAGGGACAATATATGTCACTTGAAGTACACAGTCACTTAGACTGACTAAATTCTTCTTCTATACCATCCAACAGGCTGTCTAGCCCGCAGTCCTGTTGGGAATACTTGCGGCTAATTCTACCTGGTCATAAACAAAACTGACGGGGATCTCTTTCCCATCAGGCCCCACAGGTCCGACCTCGCCCATGTGGTTCGGGTCAGCCTTGGTGTATCGCGTCTTCACCATGGCCCAGGCTTCCCTTGCACCTTGTCAGCGGGCTGATATCTTCCATAATCGGAAGCGTTGACGCGCTCCCTTGAGCTTTTCTGCAAGCTCTCTCATGCCTCCTGGCAGGGAGGCGGATGGCCACAAGGCTTGGGCAATGCCCTGCATCACCTGCCGTACTTGTTCGTGCAGTTGTGAGAGCTCTTGCAGAAGATCGCCTGTAGACCTGGGCATCTCCTCCGCAGGACGACCCGTCAACATACCTACAGATATAACTCTGTCAGCCGGTTTCTTCGCCGAACTCTTTAAAAGTTCGTTCCAGCACTTACTGAAAATGCCGCGTCGGAGCCTCTTATTCTCCTTTACGGAGTCAGCAAGCTGGGCTCGAACATCTTTCAGTTCAACGCCCAGCCGGGTATTGGCGTCTTGGAGATCGTTTTTCTCCCGCCTAACCTGTGTAAGCACGCGCTCGCCAGCCTTTAGCTGTCGGTTAGCATGTTGCTCATCCCCTCGCACGACCTCCGGATTCACTCCGGAGTCATCTGCAGAATCTATTGTTAGATTTGCACGCATGCCGCATACTACCTGGTACATGACATTCTTGGAAATGAAAACAAGTCTTACCAGATGGGCCCTTCTCGGACTCCTTCACCGCGGCAACTGCGGCCTGAAGCTGGGCTTTGCACTCCTCCAGCTCTTGAGACAACTGGGTATTCTTCTCTGTAAGAACCTATGCAAACAATGATCCTTAAATCAGTTGTGCCAACTGTTTCAAGTCTCAGGGGCTACTGATATACATAATTATTAGATTTTGTTACCCGTATATCCTTTACATACTGGTCCGTGGCTCTGGAAAGACCATTTTGAGCAGCTCGGATGCACGCGTCTCTTGGGTTGAAGGCATCAAACGCCTCTTGGGAGAAACAAGCGTCGCGGAGTACGGCCCGGCGACGCCTGTGATTCATGGCGCTCTCCACTTCGGAACTTGTAGCGGATAGCCTATCTGCATCCTCTGTAGGAGGAACATCCGGCGTTGGCCCCATGTTAGCGTCCGCCTCTAAGTCCGGCTCTGGAGCCCGACTGGTGGAGGCGTGACCGGCAACCTCTCCGGATATAGTCCGGCGAGCGTTTTTCCTACTAGAAAACATGGGCGTTATTATATTTTAAAAGACGACAACCACGGAGCGGGGTTCTCTTTCATACCTCTACGACGGCGTCTCAGTCCTGACCGCCTTCCTTTTAAGCCTACCCGGCTTCGGTGCCCCTTGTTGGTGAGTCACTGCGGGTTCGGCATGGCGTCCCGAGGGCCTTCCCTGTAAGACACCATATGTGTGCGGTAGGTGAAGTGCAGAAAAAGGGATCCTTCTTGGAAGTTAGGACTCCGGTTTTACTTACATGCGATGCAGGGAGTAGTCCCGGATTATCGGCTATGATGGCCTCCATGGCACCGTCGCAGCTTAATTGATAGAACTTCCTGTCAATAAGCTCCACAAATGTGTCCGGATCTTCTTCGAGTCCGGGGTCGAGGGCCCGGTCAGGGTCCTCCGGTTGTGGAGGCGGGCTGTGGACCTCCCTTACAGCTTTTCGCAGTTCCTGCTATGAAATGGCAAGGTAAATACTTATGACGAAGAATGTGGGAAGGTTTGGAGTAAAAAGTAGCGGCTCACCCATCTTGGAGGGTTGTACATGGAGAATCCATCTCGTGGTTTGATGCGGATGAACTCCTCTTCCTCTCCTTTGTACAAATCGGACAATTTTTTTGCTAGAGCAGCGACTGAGTCGGGTCCCTTACGACCGCAGCGGGTGGCATCGTCTTCTCCGTTGAAGTGCCAGATGGCTTGCCCCCGATATTGAAGTGGCTGCACTCCCCACATTATACATATTGACATAACCTCGATTACTGTCAATCCTGACTGGGCCAGTGTCTGTATCCGACCCGTCAGGTAAAGGACTTCCCCGTTATCTTCCTCATGGGGGCTCCGAGGGCGCCAGCTGCGGAGTTTCTTCAAGGGAGCGTTGTCGAACTCAGGAAGGCCCATCCGAATAGGGTCCGGAAGGGGGACGTCCTCCATATAAAACCACTCTGAAGGCTAGTCTTCGGATGTCTTCTTCGGAGTACCGGACAGGTATCCGGTCCCGGCGATGCGCCATATTTCGGCTCCGCCCACTTGATATATTGACCCCTCCTATGTACGGGGTACGAGGCAGAATAGCCTCTTCCATAGCTCGAAATGAGCTTCGCAGCCCAGAAACAGCTCGCAAAGGGCGAAGTAGCCAGCTATGTGTAATATGGAGGCGGGAGTAAAGTTATGCAGCTGGAGGCTGTAGAACTCCAGGAGCCCGCGGAGGAACGGGTGGATTGGAAATCCGAGCCCCCTTAATAAGTAAGGGACGAGGCATACCCGCTCCCCCATGGATGGGTTGGGAAAGCTCTCCGCTTGCTCCTCGCCATTGTAGGTGGCGAGTCCGGCCCGAGCAGGGACCATATACGCTGGAGGGAGGAATCCCTGGGTCTGCAACTCTACTAATTGGCTGTGAGGGATGGAACACTTCTTCCAATTGCCTGGCTTAGGGCTACGGGAGCGAGAGGAGGAGCTGCGATGGCCGGCCATGATGGGATGGATCTTTCCGGGCGCGCTCCGATGGATACTCGCTGTGGGAGGATGGTGTGATCTGGATCTGAGGATCCCCGTCTCTTTAAATAGATGATTTACTTACATGGTTAGGGTGGCAAGTGTAAAAATGCCCCAACTTCTCGCATTCGCTCGACACATGGAGGATAGCCATTATTGGGCGCAGAAGCCAAAGGATGCAACATTTATGGGAAGCCGGACACCACTCGACAGGTACTCAGAATTTGGAGAAGAACCCGCCTTGCAATGCTGAAGACAATCTGCGCGCCGGACTCATCGTCATTGAAGCCTGGTTCGGGGGCTACTGAGGGAGTCCTGGATTAGGGGGTCCTCGGACAGCCGGACTATATACTTTAGCCGGACTGTTGGACTATGAAGATACAAGATTGAAGACTTCGTCCCGTGTCCGGATGGGACTCTCCTTGGCGTGGAAGGCAAGCTTGGCAATACGGATATGTAGATCTCCTCCCTTGTAACCGACTTTGTGTAACCCTAGCCCCCTCCGGTGTCTATATAAACCGGAGGGTTTTAGTCCATAGGATAACAACAATCATGCCATAGGCTAGCTTCTAGGGTTTAGCCTCTACGATCTCGTGGTAGATCAACTCTTGTAATACTCATATCATCAAGATCAATCAAGCAGGAAGTAGGGTATTACCTCCATCGAGAGGGCCCGAACCTGGGTAAACATCGTGTCCCCCGCCTCCTGTTACCATCCGCCTTAGACGCACACTTCGGGATCCCCTACCCGAGATCCGCCGGTTTTGACACCGACAACCCCGAACTTATAGCATTATATGCATCAACTCCGAATCATGTCTTGGGTCAAATGTTGGGTTTGCCCGGCTCCCATGTTTTGCTGCCTTACATTTCGCTATATCGGCTAAGGCGGCAAGGGAGAACTACTGCGATTGTGTCCCGGTTCTTCCGGACGAGCACCTCAGTAGAGAAAGCCGAAAACTGACTGTCATGATACGGCGAGAGCTGGTCAGCTGTTCGAGAGGTTGTAAAATCTTTAAGGATTTCTCCCGCATAATGCCATAACCAATGCAGCATGCGATGGATCAGTTTTTCTTCCGATCAGGTGCTTATAGAGCCCCTCATGCGGTCTTCCGAACACCAGGGGCTGCACCTACCTTCCTTTCCTGAAGCTCCTATGGCTAAGTGAGAGTGATAAAGCCCTATAGTCCGATTGCCTGGTTCGTTGTGCTGAACACCTCCTTCGAAGGACCCAAAACTGGGACAAAGAGTGATCAGGTTTATCCCGAACACCCCCGTACCTCTTACGTGGGGGCAGAAGCTGACGACTGGCCAACTCTCAAGATTAATATATAAAACGGCCGCACAAGAGGATAAACTTTTATAACAGGCAATAAACAATAGAAATGACCTTGTTCAACATTAAAAAGAACAACATGATTGTATTCATGGAAACATAATGTCCTTGGTGCATTGCTCCGCCGCAAGGCAGGATCCTTTCAGGACACTTTCATAATATAATTCGGGCTTGCGGTGCTCCTTTCCCTCTGGCGGTCCCTCGGTCATCAGCTTTTCGGCATCCATCTTCCCCCAGTGCACCTTTGCGCGGGCGAAGGCCATTCGTGCACCTTCTATGCAGACCGACCGCTTGACGACGTAAAGTCGAGGGCAGGCACTCACGAGCCGCTTCACGAGCCCGAAGTAGCTGCTTGGAATCGGCTCGGCGGGCCATAGCCGGATAATCAAATCCTTCATGGCTAGTTCGGCCGCCCTATGTAGTTCGATCAGCTGTTTCAGTTGATCGGCAAAAGGCACCGGATAATTCGGTGCCAGATACTGTGACCAGAAGAGCTTATCCGCAATGTTCCTTTCTTCGGCTCGGTAGAATTGGGCGGCATCCGATATGCTGCGGGGCAGTTCCGCAAATACCCCTGGAGAAATCCGAACTCAAAATTAGAAACATGATTTTCTCCTCAAATACTTGCTTTACATGGAAAAAGCCTTACCCGCCACGATCTTCCTCGCCTCTTGGATCTCCTGCAGGGTGCCTTGGGTTTCCCCCCGGGCATTGCACGCGGCCTGATGAGCCTTGGCGAGTTCGGATTCTTTCTCCATTAAACTCAGCTCCAAGGTCTCAAATTTATTCACGGCCTCTTGAAGCTCCTGCTCAGCTTCAATAACCCTGGCCTCGTGCTTCTCACGAAAAGCCTGCTCTGCGGCGCCTTTTCCTTGGCCTCGGCAACAGCCTTCCTCAGAGCCTCGACTTCGGTCATCGCCCCTGGCGCAAATCATGAAACATATTTTACCATACTGGAAATTCGTTCGCACTGAACGCGAACAAGGCTTGCGCATACCTTGTTTATCTTCCAACTGCCTTTTCAACTGGCCAAGTTCTTCTTTGGCCCGCTCCAAACTTTGATTCAGTCCGGGGACCTCCGCAGTATGAGAGGCAGTAGCCGCTGCAGACGCCTGCTTATAAAAGAAGAGAGATAGATGTCATCAAGTGAGTCTTCCTGCGAACATAAATTTGATCCTCTGTCCGGTTCTTTCTTTCACCGAACAGTGTATCAGGGGCTACTATCCATACTATGACACTCTTCGAAACCTCATAAAACATACCTTAAAGCCTCTTATAAGGCTCATACAGGCTTCATTCAGTCCACTCTCAGCAGACTGAATCTTCTCAATCACTGCACCCATAAGGGCACGGTGTTCATCGACGATGGAGGTGCTCTTCAGCGTCGCCAACAAAGTATCCGGCACCTCTGGTTGGACAGAGGTTGCCGGTGGAACAGGCACGCCCCCTCCAGCCGAGGGAGGCCGCCTGCTTGATTCTGGAGCCGTATTGGTCTCCGGAATCGCGTTCGGCTGAGGGCCAAATTCAAGATGGCCCCCGTCGTCGACTCCCATGGGAATCTTCTCCCCCATGTCTCCGGCCCCTGAAGTTTGACCTCCAGGCGCCGCCTTCACGATCTTTCCCCCCTCCTCCTTGGCCGGGGTCCTTCTGGGACGAAGCCTCGGTGTTATTCACATATTTGGGGGAAGGGGCCTTCGGGGGCGTCCCGCTCTCCATAGCATCCGAGCTCAGCAAATCCACTGATGAGGATTGTTCGGTGCGGGACCTCGTCGGACTACAAAAAATATGGCTCAGGTTAAAATATTATGCCATGATGAGTCTGGACACATAAATGTGTTCAGATTTTATATACTCACGAGTTCACCAGGGGCTGGGCCCTGGGATCCCATGCCGGCCTGTTGTCGGTGGCGGCAGTGGACCCTTCCGGAAGAGGAGTTTTTCCCCTTTTTGGCGACTCGGCCTCCAGGTGTATGGAGGCCGTCCTCTTCTTTTTTTCCCCCACCGGGGATTCGTCTTCCTCCTCCTCCTTGTCCTCTTCGGAGGCAGAACGGGCGTTGGAGCCTTCGGATATTGTGTCCGAAGTGCCGCAGCGATGAAGGCCGCCCCGGGTCTTTTTGGCCTCCTTCTCGGTCTTCGGAGGCAGAACGGGCGTTGAAGCCTTCGGAGGCAAAACGTTTAATGACTTACCGAGCTTGCAGGGCGGGACAGTTGGTACCCGCGGTCCTCAGCTGAGTCCAGCCATGACTTGCCGGACTTAAAAAGCACCTTCCAGATGTCTTTGTGCGAGGAGCCAAAGAGCTCTGGCAGGGTCTGGTGCTTGGCCGGATCGAATTCCCATAGATTGCAAGTCCGGTGTTGACAAGGCAGGATCCGGCGAACTAACATCACCTGGACTACATTGACAAGTTCGATGTTCTCGTCTTCCATATCTTTAACGCGCGTCTGGAGCACAGACAGTTCGTCAGACGAAGACCAGTTCAGGCCCTTCTTGGGCCAGGACGTAAGCCGCAGAGGGGCTCCGGATCGAAACTCGGGAGGAGCGGCCCATTTCGTGCCGCGTGGCTCAGTGATGTAAAACCACTACTGTAGCCACTCTGACGGAATCATTAAAAGTACCTGTTGGCCATGTGACGTTGGGCATCTTGCTCACCATAGCGCCTCCACACTCGGCGTGCTCGCCGCTCACTACCTTGAGCTTCACATTAAAGATCTTCAGCCATAAGCCGAAGTGTGGCGAGATGCGGAGAAAAGCCTCGCACACGACGATGAATGTCGAGATATTGAGGAAGGAATTGGGGGATAGATCATGAAAATTGATCCTATAATAATACATGATGCCGCGAACGAACAGGTGGAGGGGAAACCCTAGCCCACAGACAAAATGAGGGAGGAATACAACCCTCTCGTGGGGTTCCGGAGTTGGGACGATCTGTCCCGTCGTCGGGAGACGGTGGCTGATTTTCTTGGCCAAGTACCTGGCCTCCCGAAGCTTTTTGATATCCTTCTCCCAGACGGTAGAGGCCATCCACTTGCCTCCTGCTCCGGATCCGGACATTTTCGGAAGGCCTTTGTGGGCGGAGAAGACGAACGCTCGGGCGCTGGAGCTCGAGCGAAGGGGAATGGATCGGGAAGAAGGCATGGGTGCGAAAGGGAGTCCTTATCCCCTTATAAAGGCAGCAGGGATTCTGCGCCTCCCCACTTGCCTGGTAAACTCGCTTATTCCCCAAGCGTCGTGATTGATGGCGCGGTTGGGTTATCCACACCCGTATTGATGAGAATCCCGTGATAAGGGGACACGATCTCTGCTTCGACAAGACGTGCCAGGAAAACCGCCTCGCAATATGTGCAGTAGTTGGTTGAGAAAAAACGGTTCGAATAATGACCGGGCCATGGCGTGATGTCACGCTATGAAATTTGTCAGCAGATTAGATTTGTGGGATATTGTACTCTCTACGGTGGTATGTGGAATTTGTTTTGCAGAGTCGGGCACGATCCTTGTGTTCAAAATCTTCTATGGAGTATTCGGAGGAGGAACCCGCCTTGCAATCCCGAAGACAATCTACGCGTCGGACTCATCGTCATTGAAGCCTGGTTCAGGGGCTACTGAGGGAGTCCTGGATTAGGGGGTCCTCGGACTGCCGGACTATATACTTTGGCCGGACTGTTGGACTGTGAAGATACAAGATTGAAGACTTCGTCCCGTGTCCGGGTGGGACTCTCCTTTGCGTGGAAGGCAAGCTTGGCAATTCGGATATGTAGATCTCCTCCCTTGTAACCGACTCTGTGTAACCCTAGCCCCCTCTGGTGTCTATATAAACCGAAGGGTTTAGTCCGTAGGACAACAACAATCATAACCATAGGCTAGCTTCTAGGGTTTAGCCTCTACGATCTCGTGGTAGATCAACTCTTGTAATACTCATATCATCAAGATCAATCAAGCAGGAAGTAGGGTATTACCTCCATCGAGAGGGCCCGAACCTGGGTAAACATTGTGTTCCCCGCCTCCTGTTACCATCCGCCTTAGACGCACACTTCGGGACCCCCTACCCGAGATCCGCCGGTTTTGACACCGACACCTGGGTAAACATCGTGTCCCCCATCTCCTGTTACCATCGATCCTAGACGCACAATTCGGGACCCCCTACCCGAGATCCGCCGGTTTTGACACCGACATTGGGGTGTAAGCCAAATATCTAAGAATTTGCTTCATAGCTAAGTGATGCGATTCCTTTGGTGCCGCTTGGAATTGGGCACACATGCAAACACTAAGCATTATATCTGGCCTAGATGCACATAAATAAAGTAAAGAACCAATCATGGAGCGGTATACCTTTTGATCGAACTCTTTACCATTGGCGTCAGGACCCAGATGACTTTTAGTTGGCATTGGCGTCGTGTAACCTTTGCAGTCTTGCATTCCAAACTTCTTCAGGCAGTCTTTGAGGTATTTTTCTTGAGATATGAAGATGCGTTGCTTTGTTGACGAATTTGAAGACCAAGGAAGAATTTCAGCTCACCCATCATGGACATTTGATATTGCTCTTGCATCATGTGTCCAAACTCATCACTGTATTTCTGGTTAGTGCAGCCGAAGATAATGTCATCCACATATATTTGGCACACAAACAGTTCACCATCATATGTCTTCGTGAAGAGTGTGGGATCTAGGGAACCAGGTTTGAAGCCTTTTCTCTTCAGGAAGTCTTTGGGTGTGTCATACCAAGCGCGAGGGGCTTGTTTGAGGCCATACAATGCCTTGTTGAGCTTGTATACCATATCAGGATGTTTTGGATCTTCAAAGCCAGGAGGTTGTGCAACATACACTTCTTCTTCAATCTTGCCATTGAGAAACGCACTCTTCACTTGATAGAGAAGGATGCTGTGATGATTTGCATAGGCTAGCAGTATGCGAATGGCTTCAAGCCTAGCCACAGGAGCAAATGTTTCATCAAAGTCAATCCCTGCAACTTGAGTGTATCCTTGGGCAACGAGACGAGCCTTGTTTTTGACAACTTGACCATGCTCATCTTGCTTGTTGCGATATATCCATTTGGTGCCTATTATGTTGTGCTTGCGAGGGTCAGGACGCTTGACTAGTTCCCACACATTGTTCAGCTTGAACTGTTGAAGCTCTTCTTGCATAGCTTGAATCCATTCAGGTTCCATGAAGGCTTCAGCAACTTTCTTGGGTTCTGATATTGAGACAAATGCAAAGTGCCCACAAAAATTTGCAAGTTGTGTTGCTCTTGAACGAGTGAGTGGACCAGGTGCATTGATGCTATCAATTATCTTCTCAATCTGTACTTCATTTGCAACACGAGGATGAACTGGACGAAGATTTTGCTCTTGCTGATCATTGTCGTCATTAGGAGGATTGTCTTCATGCTAAGCAGTGTCTTCAGGTTGATTAGGTGCAGAAATGATAAGTTCATCTTCAGCCTGAGCTTCAGACGGTATGATTTCTCCAGTTCCCATAAGCTTAATGGACTCACTAGGTGGAACTTCATCTATCACATTTGGCACGTGCTCTCTTTGCGAGCCATTAGTTTCATCGAACCGCACATCTACAGTTTCAACCACTTTATAGTGAAAGAGGTTGAAGACTATGTAGGAGTGCGAATCCTTTCCGTAACCAAGCATAAAACCTTCATGTGCTTTCGGTGCAAATTTTGAAGTGTGATGTGGATCCTTGATCCAGCACCTAGCACCAAATACTCTGAAGTAACTGACATTTGGCTTCTTACCAGTTAGGAGTTCATAGGATGTCTTCTTCAGAAGCTTGTGAAGATAAACACGGTTGATAACATGACGTGCAGTATCAATGGCTTTAGGCCAGAACTTTCTTGGAGTCTTGTATTCATCTAGCATCATCCGAGCCATCTCAATGAGTGTTCTGTTCTTGCGCTCCATGGTGCCATTCTGCTGAGGTGTATATGGAGCGGAGAACTCATGAGTGATTCCCAATGTATCCAAGTAAAGATTGAGGCCAGTGTTCTTGAATTCTGTGCCGTTGTCACTTCTGGTATGCTTGATCTTGACGCCATAGTTGTTCATGGCACGGTTGGCGAAGCGTCTGAATACATCCTGCACTTCAGTCTTGTAGAGGATTATGTGCACCCAAGTATATCTTGAATAATCATCAACAATGACGAAGCCATAGAGATAAGCAGTAGTAGTGAGAGTAGAGTAGTGAGTAGGACCAAACAAGTCCATGTGTAGCAGCTCGAAGGGTTGGGATGTTGTCATGATTGTCTTCGAGGGATGCTTGGCCCTTGTCATCTTTCCAACTTCGCAGGCGTCGCACAGATGATCTTTCTTGAACTTGACGCCCTCAATGCCTATGACGTGCTTCTTCTTTGCGAGAGTGTGCAAGTTCCTCATGCCAACATGCCCTAGCCTCCGATGCCAGAGCCAGCACTCTGAAGCTTTTGCTAGAAGACATACGGCAAGTTGTGGTCCTGCTGAGAAATCTACCATGTACAAATCATCTTTTCGATACCCTTCAAAGACTAGAGACTTGTCAGATTCCATTAGTACAAGGCAACGATATTTTCCAAATATCACAATCATGTTCAAGTCACAAAGCATTGAGACAGACATTAAGTTGAAACCAAGGGATTCAACAAGCATCACTTTATCCATGTGCTGATCTTTTGAGATTGCAACTCTACCTAGACCCAATACCTTGCTTTTACCAGTGTCAGCAAATGTGATGTGACTCTTGTCAGATGGACGTAAGGTTGAGTCCATGAGAAGACTTCGATCACCAGTCATATGATTAGTGCATCCGCTATCCATAATCCATTCTGAAGACTTTGGTGTCATACCCTACAGTACAGTTAGGGGGATAGGCTTCACCAAGAGTATTGTGAAGCATAAACATTTGACGGACAAGAGGATTATCAAAGCTCAGATCAAGGTTGGGACTGATAGGATGATTGGCAAGCGATTCAGGAACAAAATACATAGTAAGACCATTTGGGCATTTTATGTTGCACCCTACAAGATGTTTTAGGTCTCGAGCAATAGCATCAGACGCCTTTGATTCTGGCTGGAGACCTTTCCCTGCAAAAGAAAGTTAATTCTTCTTAACCACCCACATCTTCAGGGGTGGCTTAGAAGCAATGAGTCTAAGTGCAGCATCTGAGAACTTCGGCTTTGGAGCCCTAGCAAATAGCCTTGCAGGAGGAGAATAATACTCATATGAATAACAGAAAAGTTCTTTGTCTTATGAAGATAGCGGTTTGAAGAACCATGCTCATATTCATACATCTGAGTATGATTTCCCTGCAAAACATTGGCATTAGGGTGACTCAGGTGAGTCCTGTGTCTGTATGAAGCCTTTGTACCATATGAAGCCTATGGTCTGGGATTTGTCTTCTTCCCAGGCGGTGTCATGATGACATTCACAGGAAGATTCTCAAGACAACCTTTGAGAACCTAGATCTTCTTCATAGGTGGCACCTTCCTGCAGTTAGTACCAATATACCTGGCGAACACTTCACCATTCTGATTCTTAAACAGTTTATAGTTTGCATCAAAGGATTCATCAATGATAACTGGGTTAGCACAAGTGAAGCCAGATAAAGTGGATGGATCCACTGAAGGTCCCTTTGCAGCAACCCATGTGGTTTTGGGGTACTGCTCAGGCTTCCAGTAGGAACCATCAACATTCATTTTCCTCTCGAACCCAACACCCTCTTTCCTAGGGTTTCGGTTCAGAATCTGCTTTTTGAGGACATCGCATAGTGTCTGATGCCCTTTGAGACTTTTGTACATCCCTGTTTCAAGCAATGTCTTCAACCTGGCATTTTCATCAGCAATAGTGGTGGCATCCTCAGCAGAGGTGTTAGTTACCACATCAACAGTTGAAGATATTGCAACAGTAGCAGCAGTAGAGCATTCAGCAACAGAAGTAGCGTTATCACGCTCAAGGCATTTTAGACATGGTGGATCAAATCCTTCCTGAGCGGGACTGATCTGTTGAATGCGAAGTGACTCATTCTCTTTTTGAAGATCTTCATGAGCCGCTCTCAATTTCTCAAGTTTTTGCTTCCTTTGAAGATAATCGTACGAAAGCTTTTCATGAGTTGTTGAGAGCGTTTCATGACGACTTTCAAGTTCCTCGTACTTAACATGAAGATTTTTTATGCCTTCAATTAAGGACTGAGATCGGGTCATTTCCGCGTCCAATAGGTTATCACTTTTGTCTAACAGTTTTTGAATATGTTCCATAGCTTTCTGTTGTTCAGTTGCAATTTTAGCAAGTGTTTAGTAGCTGGGTTTGGATTCACAATCAGAGTCATCTTCACTTGATGTTTGACAGTAAGCATCGCGTGAGTTTACCTTGTGTCGATGTACAAAAAGAGGGGTGCGTTTTGTACCCCTATACCTGTGCACGGGCAGTCGGAGCCGCGCCTACGGTCACGCCAAGCAGAGCAGGGGAGGTGAGCCAAGGTAAGACCAAGCCCAAGATAATCAGACGCCAAGGCCAAGACCACAAAGAGCAGAGGGATGAAGCAGGTTCCCCCGGCAAGGCCCTTGCCAGGGCAGCTCGCCCCACACCAACAGAGCGAGCCACCCTTGAGCCCACGGTCTCCAACATCATGTTGGGCCAGGGCTCGGGAGGCACCTCCATGGTGGCATGCAGATCTTTGTGAAGACAAGGAACACTCAAGACCAGATGAGGATTAGAAGACGACAATCCTCGGCAAGGACCAGATGAGGATTAGAAGACGACGATCCTCGGCAAGATCCTTGCCGAGGAAGGCCACCAGACCCCCGGCAAGGCCCTTGCCGGGGACGACAGCGTGCCATGGCAAGACCCTTGCCGGGCCACCCGGCAAGGCCCTCACCAAGGACGCCAGCAGGGCCACCAACCAAGCTTCCACCACCGTTCACATGCAGCTGCCAGCCCAACCAGCTGGGCAGGCACCTGCGTGGCAACATGCAGCTCCCAGGCCAACTCACCGAGCGCCTGCGTGGCGGCATGCAGATCTTCGTGAAGGCTCCACCACCGCGCCACCTTAGCTGCCTGCCTGCTTACATGGCGCCGCACGCATCGCTGGCCAGGGCGCGTGTCGAAGCGAGGAGGAGTGGCGACGGACGGGACGGGCCTCGCCCCCGTCCCCAATAAAGCAAGGGGACACCTAAGCTACACATTAAATGCGTCTTGTCCTGTAATACGAGCGATAAGCTCAAGGCACTGTACGCCTTTCCACCTCCTGTGTGCCACTGTGGCAGCCCCTTCCGACTATAAAAGGAGGCCCATGGCATACTGGAGAAGGATTCGGCTCTTTCGAACCACGCACTGACCACAGCTAGTTCGAGAGCTCAAGAACTCTCTGAAATACACCCACCAAAGCAGGACTAGGGTTTTACGCATCCTCGCGGCCCGAACCTGGGTAAATGATCCTTGTGCTGTCTACTAGCCCTGCTCTTCTTGCAACCCCGCGCCCCGGCAACCATAGTAGGGATTCTTGTGATCCCATAGGTGTCGTTCCACACCGACATCTTTGGCGCACCAGGTAGGGGCGCAATTGTGAGAATCTGGTCTAGTAGTTAGCCTAGCAGTTCTTCGTCACCTTGGCTCCTGAGAAGAAGGCGGCCGGAGGATTGACGCCGGCTCGGCAACAGAAAAGCTAAGTCATTCAGAGCCTTGAGTTATTTCCTTTTACACTTAAGGTTATCGTCCTTGGAGATCTTGCCTATGTACGGGAAACCTGCACGCAAAGGGGCCCTCCCGCAATTGGCAACGCCCTTGTTCCGTTTCGAGTCCGCTCAACAGCTCAAAGCGGCCGCCTTGAAAGTGGCGGGGTAGCCTTCTGCACCTGGCAACGCTCCTGACTCTGACTCGAGTCAAACTCGACAGTTCGGGCGGCCGCGCTAAGGGCGGTAAGGTGGTTTGCCCGGCACAAGCACACCCGGCAGGCCAATGGGGATCCGTCCCCAAGACGCCGCCCTGGGTTTACGCGCCGGCAAGCCTACCCAGTTACGTAGGGTGGACATACAAAGGAAAATCAAACAGGAAAATAACATGCATGATACTGAAAGTGCTGCAGAGTTATGTTACATCAAATTGTTGCTGTGGTTCTAACTAGAGATAGCAATTGTCTTGGTTGTGAACCTGCAGCGGCGATAAAGAATGGGATGCCTAATCCCGGCGCTGGCCCTCCACCCTCTGAATTCCGCCGACTCGGCTGATGATGGGCTTGATGCGCTCCCTGAGCGGCGCGAGGTTAGTACCCTCCGGCAAGCTCTCCAGCGCGGCGTCGAAGTCGAAGTCGGGGTACCAATGCGCCACCTTGGTGAGAACCTTGGTCATGGCACCCTGGCAAAACATCCGGGACTCGTTGGCCAGTGAGGCCGCCTGGTTGGCGTGGAGCCGCTCCAGCGCGCCGACGACCTTAAAGAACATGGTCAGGCTACAATTGGCGCTCACACTCCGCTCCGGGACATACCTCACGTTTGGCATCCCCATGATGGCCAGCTACGTGGCGGCCTGGTTGGCGACAGTGACAAGGCGATCGAGCCAACGGTTCTCGCCCGCCACGTGATCCGCGAAGTTGAGGCCCTTGTTCATCCGCAACTGCTTCTCGGCCTCCAGCTCCTTGCCCAGGGTCCCCTCTCGGGTTTTGGCCTCCGACAGCACCTTCTCAAGACCCTCCAGCTTTAGCTTGAGGTCTTTGATGGAGTTGTTGGCCTCGGAGAGCTCCCCAGCCTTGCTGACGACCGCGCCCTGCGCCTCTGTCAGGGCACTGTTGAGCGTGTCCCTCTCCTGGGACAGCTTCAGGGCCTGCTCCTTCATCCCGCCGCGCTCCGCCTCCAACTCCTCCACCTTGTCGGTGTGAACCTGGGCTTGGGCATTGAGTGCCTCTTTGTGCCTCTGCTCCAGCTCACTGGTCCGCTGCAAGACAAGCTTCTCCACCTCTGCATCCTTGCCACGAAGCATGGCGGCAAGCTTCTCCTCGCGTGCCGCGAGGTCCTCCTCCTGGGAGTTCAGCGCGGCCTCGTGCTGGGTCCAGGCGGCCTCGGCAGCCGCGGCCAAGTTCCTCGCCGTCTCCTGAGCTTTCTCGACGTCGGCGAGCTTCATGGTGAGCTTCACGTCGTGCTTGGCCAGCTCGCCCTGGGCAGCCTTGAGCTCCTTGTGGGCCTCACGGAACCAGTCCTGCGTCTCGGCAACGCGCTTCTGGAGGTCCGCCTCCGCCTTCTCCACCACCGCCATCCTGGACTTAGCCTTGTCCAGGCGGACGCGGTGGAGCACCTGGAGCTTCCGGAAGCTAGCGCCCATGGCGTGGAGGAGCCGCTCTTCCTGCGAACCGTCGCCGCCAACGGTCGGCTTGTCGACGACTTCAAGCCCGGCAGCGGGAAGCACTTCGTCGTCGAACACCTCTCCCTCAACGGGTGTCCTGGTGCTCGACGCGCTTGGAAGGTGGACAAACAAGTCGTCACTCACCCTCAGGTACTTGCCGGAGCCAGAAGCAGCAGAAGAGGAAGGCTGGTCATCAGCCACTTCCTTCTCCTCCTCGGCAGTGGCCCCGCCGGCCTCTCCGGCAGGCCCCTTGCCGGTCTCCTCAGCGGCAGCCTTGCCGGCCTCCCCGGTAGGCCCCTCGGCGGTGTCCTCGGCAGCACCCTTGGCGGCCTCCTCGGCGGTGATCTTCTCGGCGTCCGCCTCGGCGGCCTTGGCGACGTCCTCGATGACGGTGTCCATGTCCTCTGGGTTCACCGAGGAGGAATCTGGACGCCGAAGAAGGGGGTGAGGCAAGGCCTGGACCAAGAGCCGGAAAGAAAAAGAAGCAGGGACAAACGGCGAACGACTTACCTGTGCCAGCACCCGGCTGGGAAACGGAAGTCCCCTCCCCGCCAACATTTGGCGTCGAGGCAAAGCCGCCGGCGCCCAAGTTCTCCTCCTCCTCCTCCATGTGCGTGGGCTCGGTGTCTGGCGCCCTTGCCGGGGACGCCCCTCGGGGCGGCGTGGTCGATGGGGGCGGCGTGTTGGGAGTAGCCCTATGTGGATCCTCCTGTTGCTGCTCTCCTCCTGCATAGCTGGCAAGGTCAGCACCAAAGTGTCGTGCCCCTGACACATGTCGACGGGGGAAGAGTGATGAACTTACGCTGGGGGCTATGCCGGGGGCTGCTGTCCGGGCTGCTCAACACCACCAGTGGCGCCCCTGAAGTACCAACTGGGGGCTGGCCACCCGCCGAGACCTTGGCCCTCTTCACTCTCTAGGCCAGCGTCTCCGCGTCCCTGCAAAGATGAAGACAAGTCAAGACGAAGCAACACAGATTGAGGAGGCAGAGATAACGAAAAGAAACCAGATACTTACTCGTCGTCCGCCTCCTCCTCTGTTGTTTTCCTCTTCCTCCTCGGGCTGAGGGATCCATAATCGAAGGTAACCTTCGTATCAACATCCGCCGGAGGAGGAGAAGGAGGTGGTGTCTGGACACGCGTGGACGAAGAAGGGGCGGCTGTCTTCTTCTTCACCGTGGCCTTCGCCGGCTTCTTTGCCGTCGCGGCCATCGTGTGGCGCCCGGACCCCTCCAAGGTCAGCTGTGGCCGCACAGCCCTACCGGGCCGAACCGGCTCGCCGGAACTGGCCCGCCGCAGGACTCGCCCTCTCCCCTTAGCCGGCGTCGGGCCTGCGGTCTCGGCCTCCTCCGACAACGACTCGCCGGTCACGTCTTCAACCAGAGGAGCCTCGGTGCCGGTGCTGCTGGCTCCCCCGGCGGCCGCCGCCCACCGGGCGAGCTCCTCCTCCTCCGCGGCCATCGCGGCCTTGTCCTCCACGCCGCCGGCGCTGCCGGCCTCCCTGGCAAGCTGTGCCTCCCTCGCCCTGGTGGCGATGTAGTCCAACTCCGCCTGGGTGGTGTCCTGGACAAGCAGCCGCTCGGTGTCGGTGTTGACGTACCCCTCATGCAGAGTGTCAAAGAACTGCTGCACCTCGGCGTCCTCCGGCTCCTTCCAACTCGGGTCAGGGCCATGCGCGTTGCAGTCCGGCATCATGGCGATGATTTCGGACCGGCGCGAGTTGTTGCACAACGGGACCACCCCCGTCGGCAGCTTGAACAGAGGCCCCTTGAGGACCTTGCCGGCCTTCGCGGCGGCCCTCACGACCTTGCCGGTCCGCTCGACCTTGCCGTCGCAGCCCACGTTGAGCTGGAAGAGCCGCTGGCAGAAATGGGCGTGCCCCATCACTGTGAAGTTGTGGTCGAGGCCAGGACGAAGCCGCATGATGTCGGCGGGGTTCGTAAAGAGCCAGGCTGGCCTCCCCTTGTTGTGCAGTGGAGTGATCCGGCGACGGATGAAGTCCGCCCCGATCATCTCAAGGGTGAGCCTGGCCTGGGTAAGCCGGAGAATCCTGGTGGTGGCGACCGTGAGCTTCTCATCATCATTGTCGACGTCGCTCCAGTCGCTTCCGCGGACCGGCAGCGCCCGGCGAACTTCGCAGAACGCCGGCGGGTCCTTCTCTTCGATCAAGCACCACCGGCCCTGCCATTCTTCCCACCTCTCCTTCATGGCGCCATCCGAGTACGCTCCCTTGGATCTTGGGATCCAGGCGATGCAACCCGAAATGGCACCTCCCGTCTGGATCCGAGGGAAGAAGTAATGGCGGAAGAGCGCCGTGTTGGGGTGCACCCCGGCGAAGCCTTCGCAGAGGTGCGCGAAAAGGGCCGTGCACGCCACCGCATTCGGGGTAAAATCCAAGAGGCGGAAGCCGGAGGTGTGCATGATGTCGCTAAATGTCACGACCGGATTTTCGGGATATGAATTTCCCAGAAAAACGGCCTTTGTGCTCACCAGCCCCAGGATTACTGTTAGCTGATGAGGCACCAACTTGATACAAGAATTCCAAGCAAAGTACAAAATATGTAGTACAAGACCATTGTGGCCTAGGAGTCCAACACTTGGTTTCTAATGGTTGATGGCGGAAGCGGTTTATGGTACATCTGCGTCCATGGGACTCCATTTCCCACAGGAACAGCTGACCAGGATAACTCCTATCTTCGCGAGGCTGCTATCGTCAACGCGTAGGTTCCGGGGCTGCCGTCGGAATGCTTATCTCCAAGCGAGGAATCTGGCCAAGACAATAGCCAGGGACAAGCCAGTGAGTACGTTTGAATGTACTCGCAAACATTAAGAACACGGGTATAATATAACAAGGGATAATCCTGCTCCAAAGTAACCATGATGATAACGTCTGCCACGAATTAAATGAAAATCTGAGATGCACGCATGCGGGAAGAAAACATGAACATGCAATATGGGAGAAAAATAGAATGCTCTAACCGAGTGTCTGAAATGACTCCTCGAGAAAATCGCAAATAAATTAACAATGCCGCAATCGGGCGTCTGAGCGACACAACATAAAGGGCTTATAAAGGATAATTAAATAACCAACATGCCGCAGTCGGGCGTCTTAGCGACACCACATAAAGGGCTTGTAAGGGATAAATAAATAACAAACATGCCACAGTCGGGCGTCTGAGCGACACCACATAAAGGGCTTATATAAGAATACTAAAATGACAAAACATGCCGCAGTCGGGCGTCTGAGCGACGCCACATAAAGGGCTTATAAAGAAGAAAGACAGTGAATATCCAGGAGGTAGAACCGTCCCAGGGATACTCAATAATACAGGTAAAGTAACTGGTTAGTCCACAATAACAAAGATCATAGTCCATATGTGCCACAATCATAAACAATATTTAGTTCAGCCGTTTCTCCATCCGAAAACCGATACTATGATCTAGTCAAGCCGTGTCTCCATCCGAATACCGCTGCTAGATCCATCTCAGACTGTAGTCCTTACACAAGGATGTGGCTGTCCGAAAAGATATAACCTCTGCAGAGGGTGTACTCTTTACCCACGAGTAACGGATTTATTTAGCCCATCGGGACTAATTCCGCCTACGGCCTTTTAATTGAAAACACACCTGACCAGCACACACCAGCTTAACTTACCGGTGTCTGGAATCACCCACGACACCTGCCAAGCAAAACTCTAAGTGGGGAGGCTACAACCTCGACGTAGCATGGGATCAAATTTATATTCGCGCGCTCTAAGGGGTGCCCCCCTCTCTGTCCCAACCAGAAACACCCATGCCCCCAGACCAGGTGGCATGCCTACCGGAGGCCTCCGGTATCTTCCACCATGGCCTCTCTGTACGGTGTGTGCTTTGGTAAGGGGTTGACAACCTACTAAACCGTACCCTACCCGCGGCAGGGACAAGTGGTAGTACAAAACAAGTAGGGGAAGTTATTAAACAAGACTCGACCTACGACCGACTCAGGAGGTCCAGGCATTCACCAAGTGATTAACACAACCACAAAATTCCCATCAACAGGTAGAATCACCGCTCATCAGATCTTATCATGCCATACCGGACACACTCGTCCCGACGAGGAACTAGGGACAAGCTCGTGTCTACCCAAGACCACGACTTTCCCGGCTTCCTTCCGGTATGCATGAGGGGTTCACGAGGATGATCACTATCACCAACATATCCATTAATAACAGCAAGGTATCTCCAGAAAAGCACTCATGCGTGTGACTTTACCGTTACATAAAAATAACGCATGCTCCAAGTCAAAGTGGTGTCGAAACCGTATCAAAACACCACACAAAAATATTATGCCAGAGTTCAGAAATGCTTGCCTTCAAGAGTATGCAAAGGATGCACTTTTTGAAAGCTTTCCCTTTTCTCCATTTTCCTATTTTGCAAAATATCCAAATAACAAATATTTCAAACACAGTACAAAAATTTGTCTTAAATATTTTTGAAATAAATCCTAAAATAAACTAGATGGAATTTGAGAGAGGTAGGAAAAGGAATCAACTCATTTGGAGTTTTATTTTAAAAGTTATAGCCAGTCAAAGATCAGTCAAACTTCTGTTTTTAAATAAAACCAGATAAGAAAACGTTTCAGGAAAAATACGCTTTCGCAGCAGAGGAGACGTACTCGGGACTTTGCGCTATCACTTAACCAGAGAAGACGGCGCGCGGGTCACTGACAGTGGGTCTAGGGGGCCCACTGGTCAGGTTTGACCGTTCTTCCCTCTCCCTCCTCTACTCTGCCCGACGGGGGCGGGACTCCGGCGATCGCCGGCGACGAACGGTGGCTCCTCGAGGGCATCTGAGGGCAGGGATGGGTCGGCCAGACCGAGGTGGTCCTCTCGGTGGGCGCTAGGCAGGTGGGGATGGAGGAGGTCACCGGCGGCGAGCTCCGCGGCGGACGGAGGTTCGGGAGCAAAGTGAGCTTTGGGCTCCGGTGATCTCCGATCGAGGCTGAGACGTTGGGCAGCTCCACAAGGACAAGAGGAAGCGATTGGTGGCGCTGGATAGGCGAGGGAGTGGCTGGCTGCGACGTATTGCACCGGAGCTTGGCGGCGGCCGAACTGGCCGGAGTTGGGGAAGATGGCCTCTCCCGGCCAATCCACTGCTTGGGGAGCTCTAGAGGGAAGGTTGGAGGTCGCCTGAGGTCTTGAACGAGTTCGGGGATCCCTTAAATAGGCGCTCGAGGTCGATTCCGCGGCGGCCGAGGATAAGAATGCCGGCGACAACCGAGCTGTAGCTACAGGGCGACGTGGCGGCGACGAGCGCGTGCCGACGAGCTTCGGGATAAGACCGAGCTGTTCATAGGGGCAGCTGGCGCGCTGGTGTGGTTTGGGCGATACCGAACATGGCAGAGCTCGCTGCCGACGCCGACGTGCCGCCAAGAGCTCTACCAGCGGCGCTGCAGGGCGCCAGGGGTGGCGTAGGGAGTGAGCGAGCATAGTGCGTGGTTCAGCAGTGGAGCAGGGGCCAGGGACGGGTCGCGTCGAGTGCGGCAGTGCGACGCGGCGGCTCAGTGCACGCGCGTGCAAAACGTGCGCTCTGGGCGCGCCCAGAGCACGCACGGAACCTGCTCGACGAAAGGCTAGGGCGGTGTAGAGCGCGAGGGTGGAGCTAGCAATTAACAGGACTAGGGTAGGGATAGCTAGGAGTTTAGTGGACAAGGTTGCTGGGTCAGTGGAACAAGATCATAGTGTAAACTAGGAAACATGCCCAAAACTGACTGTGCACACTTAGTGTTCGACAGAATGCCAAGGGCACTTAGGCGACTCTTGGAGTGGCCAAAATCTCCAGATCAGGGTCTCTTTAGATGCAGATGATGATGGCAAGATCACTTGGGCAAAACCAGAAACTTGCTAGTGCAAGATTTGCAAAACTTCAGTTTTGGCCAGAAAGAACAGGGGCTCATTGCAGGCACTTAAAATCCTCCAATGGGTCCAATCTCCTGGTCTTAAGGGTTTTGCAGGGAGGGCTAAAGGTAGGAAAAAGCTCAGGGTCACTGGGGCAAAACAAAATAGAGTTGCAGTGCAAATCACCAAACTGGACCAGAATGGAAAAGAGGTTGATTCACTCAAAAAATTTAAAGATCATCACTGGGTTTTTGCATAAAACTTAATTATATGCATCTACTGACATCACCAAACATTTGTAAGAATTTTTAAAGAAATATTTAAATAGGTTGTAGTGCAAAAATGCCTACTGGACCAGGTTTGAGAAGTTGATGTAGAGCTCAAAATCTCCAATGACCATAAGATATTTTTGCATAAAAGTGATGTGGAAACATCACATGACATCTCCAAATTTTGGTGAAAATTTTGAATGCATTTATCAAATGGTTGCAGTGCAAAAAGGGGCTCCAGAATTTATGAAAACCTTCTTAAGAGAATAAAGCTCATGAAAATAAATTTTGCAAATGAATCCACTGATAAAGAATTGTTTTTATAAAAAGGGCATATAAGTCCAATAAAACTTTTGGAAAGTTCCACTTGAGGTAAAACCCATAATATCCAAAGAGTAAATCTAGACAATGGAAAAGTTTTATTTCCTGGCAAAATTTTAATTGATAAAACAAGGTCAAAAATTTGGGGTGTCACAACACTACCCCCCTTAGGAAAAATCTCGTCCTCGAGATTTGTTAAAAGCTGTTTTGAACAACCCTAGCATTTACCAAAAGAAATCATTCAACTGTGCAAAAACAAAGCGGCTACAGTGTGAGGGCAATAAGTGGTGTAAAACCACAGTGTGGTACACTGGCGTAGCGTGAAAAAATCCACGGTCGAGTAAAACGGGATATTTCTACGCGGATACAGTAATTTAGAATAAATTCTAAATTACTAAAATACGCTGGTCGCACCCGAGAGCACAGTGCTCTCTCTGGCTGACTGGTGGACCCGGGGCCCACTGTCAGCCTCTTCCTCTACCTCTGGCTCTCTCTTCTCTCTCGCGTGCTCTCCCGCGCTTCCTCCACCGGCGATGCCTAGCTCGTAGGGCATCTAGGCCGTATTGCGGTAGTGCGCGGCGTGCTAGCTGCCAGGGCAGCGCGCACTCACCTCGCGGGCCAGTGCGCTGTCGGCACTGCTCGCGGACTCGCCTCCGAACACCGGCGATCGCGCGATGAGTGGCGCTGGTGGACCTCGCCCACCGTACACCGATCTCGAGCTATAAAACGATCGTGGTGCTCCTCTCTTCTTCCTCACACCTGGCCTTGCTCCTACTCCCCCTTACTTCTCCTCCATTGCCGTTAGCAGGAGCTCGAGACGAGGCTCAAATGGCGGAGGCGATGCCGGACTGGTATGTGGTCCTGGTGTGTGGAGGTTTGGCGGTGCTGCTGGGGTTCTCCGTGCTCCTTTGCGCGATGATCCTGGATGATCGTCGTGATGCTGCCGCTCGACTGTTAGCTCTCCGCGGCGGCGGCGATCACGTGGATTAGGCACGGCATCGAGGGCTAACTGCTGTCGGAGTGCTGGGGCAGCTCGCGCCCGAATGATCACTCACAAATCTCTCTTACTGAGACTGTGGAGTACTCGGGTGTGATCGGTTAGGCGAAACAATGTGTACGAGGATTTGCAAAATGTGCACGAGGCCGAGTGGTTGTGGCTGTGAGTCTGCTGTTACGGTGCTGCGCGAATAAAAATCTAGGTCGCGAAGATATATACGCTGCAGCAATTCGGGGAAAGAAAACTCATTACAAAAATTTTATCGCGAGCAAAAGAAAATCTAGTTAAAACAAAATCAATAGCAGCAAAATTGCCCACATAATAGAAACCAAAAAAAATCCGATCCGTAGCACAAATTTGGGTACCACGCACAAGTTACAACACATAAATAAATACTGGGATAATAAACACAGCGGTGACGTTTACAAAGAAAACGGCAAAAAGACAGGGTCCTGGGAAAACGCCTCTGGTACTGGGGCACACTCCTCTTCTATCGGGGGAAGCGGGTTGACCAGTCGATGAATGCGCCTCTCCTGGTCAGGCCTCAGTGGTCTGCCAATAGCGATCCGAGGATTTAAATCAGCGAGGCTTTGGAGATAACCCATTACTCGCTGAGTCAAACGCTCCTTGGCAATAACGTACTGAGCAAGGTTGGCCAGTACTGGATCTCTCTCAATTCGTCCACCGGGAAAAGATGCAACTTCTCCGGGTGCTGCACGACTCGGAAAATAATAATATCCTCGTTCGCTGGCATAGGGCACCGCGAAACGAAGACGAGTGAGCGCCTCGTACGCAGCAGCTTCTATGGCCATATGCGGAGTCGGCATGGATTTCCCCACGAAGGAAACTTCCGTTGGATCTTGGTTTGGGTATGCGGGAGGGATGTGCACTACTGCCCAATACTTCGAGGTGGATGGAGTGATCCTCGATTTGAGCAACTCGTACTGGGGTGGATGGGTGGCACTCATGGTACTGCAGGTAAAGTCCCACAATAATTTAACAAAACTGCCCAGGGTTGCGTCTGGGGTTCTCAGGTAAATACTGGGGGTCGGCATGGCAAAATTTTAATTGATAAAACAAGGTCAAAAATTTGGGGTGTCACACTGAGGACAGAGCCCGCAAGAAAAATAATCGACGAAGAAGGGGTACCGATTTGGGGCAGCCTCGGCGCAGTCAGCGGGGATGACACGCGTGGCTGGATGCCCCGAATCCCCCCCCCCCCGTCTTCACTCCCCACAGGGGCCTGAAGGAGTCCCGAAGCTCGAACACGTCGACTGTCGAGGGGAAGAAGGCGGACTGCATCCGTTGCACCGCCAGCGCACTCTCCGGCGGCTCCGCGGCTTCGGTGTCCTTGGCCACTCCCTTGCCGTTGGTGGATTTTGGTGCCATGGCGGCTGGGGGAGGAGGGCAGGACAGAGGGCGGCGGAAGCGCAACGACGGCGAGCAGGAACGAAGCTTGGAGAAGAAGAGGAAGGCGAGCAGAGGCTTCCGAGATTGGGGTTGAGCGAAGGGTAAAAGGAACAGTGCGCCCGCGGTTATCCCTTTTTATGGGGAAGGTGCGGGTCGCGCTGCCCATTTACTGCGACGTGACGCATGCGTGTGAAAACCGCCTCGCGCATGCCGCCCACGTCACGCACACCCCTCCACGCCACGCCGCGCGCGCGGGTCGTGGGAAGCGCAACGCGCGAAAAGTTTTACCGCGGTAAAAACCGCCCCGCCTGCCCGCGCACCGTTTTGGGCCTGGCCCAACAATGTGTCGCGCTTATGTGTGGCCCAGGCCCGGGGGCCCCTGTCGGTGTACAAAAAGAGGGGTGCGTTTTTGTACCCTTATACCTGTGCACGGGCAGTCGGAGCCGCGCCTACGGTCACGCCAAGCAGAGCAGGGGAGGTGAGCCAAGGTAAGACCGAAGCCCAAGATAATCAGAGCAACGCCAAGGCCAAGACCACAAAGAGCAGAGGGACGAAGCAGGTTCCCCCGGCAAGGCCCTTGCCGGGGCAGCCCCAACAAGACCCTTGCCGGGGCAGCTCGCCCCACACCAACAGAGCGAGCCACCCTTGAGGCCATGGTCTCCAACATCATGTTGGGCCAGGGCTCGGGAGGCACCTCCATGGTGGCATGCAGATCTTTGTGAAGACAAGGAACACTCAAGACCAGATGAGGATTAGAAGACGATGATCCTCGGCAAGATCCTTGCCGAGGAAGGCCACCAGACCTCCGGCAAGGCCCTTGCCGGGGACGACAGCGCGCCACGGCAAGACCCTTGCCGGGCCACCCGGCAAGGCCCTCACCAAGGACGCCAGCAGGGCCACCAACCAAGCTTCCACCGCCGTTCATATGCAGCTGCCAGCCCAACCAGCTGGGCAGGCACCTGCGTGGCAACATGCAGCTCCCAGGCCAACTCATCGAGCGCCTGCGTGGCGGCATGCAGATCTTCGTGAAGGCTCCACCACCGCGCCACCTCAGCTGCCTACCTGCCTGCCTACATGGCGCCGCACGCATCGCTGGCCAGGGCGCGTGTCGAAGCGAGGAGGAGCGGCGACGGACGGGACGGGCCTCGCCCCCGTCCCCAATAAAGCAAGAGGATACCTAAGCTACGCATTAAATGCGTCTTGTCCTGTAATACGAGCGATAAGCTCAAGGCACTGTATGCCTTTCCACCTCCTGTGTGCCACTGTGGCAGCCCCTTCCGACTATAAAAGGAGGCCCATGGCATACTGGAGAAGGATTCGGCTCTTTCGAACCACGCACTAACCACAGCTAGTTCGAGAGCTCAAGAACTCTGTGAAATACACCCACCAAAGCAGGACTAGGGTTTTACGCATCCTCGCGGCCCGAACCTGGGTAAACGATCCTTGTGCTGTCTACTAGCCCTGCTCTTCTTGCAACCCCGCGCCCCGGCAACCGTAGTAGGGATTCTTGTGATCCCATAGGTGTCATTCCACACCGACACCTTGGCACCGCATGCCATAAAGCAGTAGGTGGGAGTGGAGTCGTCCTTGTCATTAGCATCATCGTTGGTGACGGAGCCATTGTCTTCAGTGTTGAAGATGGACTTGGCAACATAGGCTGTAGCTAGAGCCAGACCTGCAACGCCGGAGTCAGACTCCTCCTCAGACTCCAGCTCCGCCTCCTCAGAAGCAGACTCCTCCTCTGAATCCATTTCCTTTCCAACAAAAGCACGAGCCTTGCCAGATGAGTTCTTGTTATGTGATGAAGACTTGGACGAAGACTTGGAAGAAGACTCTGAGGATTTATTCTTCTTCTTTTCATCATAATCATATTCCTTGCTCTTCTTCTTCTTCTTCTTGTTCCCATTGTCCCACTGGGGACACTCAGAGATGTAGTGTCCAGGTTTCTTGCACTTGTGACATGTTCTCTTCTTGTGGTCATGAGTGGAAGCTTCATCATTTCTTGAGCTGGATCGTGAAGACTTTCTAAAGCCTTTCTTCCTAGTGAACTTCTGGAACTTCTTCACAAGCATAGCAAGCTCCTTTCCAATATCTTCAGGATCTCCAGAACTGCAGTCAGATTCTTCTTCAGATGAGGAAACAGCCTTTGCCTTCAAAGCGCGAGTTCGGCCATAGTTGGGACCATAGATATCTCTTTTCTCAGATAGCTGAAACTCATGTGTGTTGAGCCTCTCAAGTATGTCAGACGGATCGAGTGTCTTGAAGTCAGGACATTCTTGTATCATCAGGGCAAGGGTGCCGAACGAGCTGTCAAGTGATCTCAGGAGTGTCTTGACGATTTCATGCTTGGTGATTTCAGTGGCGCCGAGAGCACGAAACTCATTTGTGATGTCAGTGAGGCGATCAAACGTGAGCTGGACATTCTCATTGTCGTTTCTCTTGAAGCGGTTGAAAAGGTTGCGAAGAACACTGATCCTTTGATCTCTCTGGGTTGAGACGCCTTCGTTGACCTTGGAGAGCCAGTCCCAGACTAGCTTCGATGTTTCCAGAGCACTCACACGGCCATACTGTCCTTTGGTCAGATGACCACAGATAATGTTCTTGGCAATAGAATCCAGTTGAATGAACTTCTTGACATCAGCAGGGGTGACACCTTCACCAGTCTTGGGAACACCATTCTTGACGACATACCAGAGGTCGACATCAATGGCTTCAAGATGCATGCGCATCTTATTCTTCCAGTAGGGATATTCAATTCCATCGAAGACGGGGCACGCAACGGAGACTTTGATTATCCCTGCAGTCGACATAGCTAAAACTCCAGGTGGTTAAACTGAATCACACAGAACAAGGGAGTACCTTGCTCTGATACCAATTGAAAGTGCTAGTTATCGACTAGAGGGGGGGTGAATAGGCGATTTTTATGAACGTCTTCAATACATGGGAGTTTCAAAGACAAACAATAGAAATGAACCTATTGACATGCAGCGGAAGGTAGACTACACTAGGCAAGCCATAATCAAGTATTCAATGAAGTGAAAGCATGAAGACTAATAGCAGCTAGGTAGTCATGATCAGGATGGAAGATATTATGAAGCCAAACAACAATAGAAGTCTCACAGTGAAGTCAAACAGGTAACACAGGCAGACAATGACTTCACGAAGACAAACTGTAAATAAAGAGAGGGAGAAGATAGAACCAGTCACTTGATGAGGACAAGGATTTGTTGGACCAGTTCCAGTTGCTGTGACAACTGTACGTCTGGTTAGGGAGGCTGAGATTTAACTCAGAAGACCGTTGATACGTCTCCAACGTATCTATAATTTTTGATTGTTCCATGCTATTATATTATCTGTTTTGGATGTTTATGGGCTTTATTAAACACTTTTATATTATTTTTGGGACTAACCTATTAACCCAGAGCCCAGTGCCAGTTCCTGTTTTTTCCCTTGTTTCAGTGTTTCACGGAAAAGGAATATCAAACGGAGTCCAAACGGAATGAAACCTTCGGAAAAGTTATTTTTGGAAAGAAAGCAATACGGGAGACTTGGAGTGCACGTCAGGGGATCAACGAGGAGAGCACGAGGCAGGGGGCGCGCCCACCCCCCATGGGCGCGCCCTCCACCCTCGTGGGCCCCTCGTGGCTCCCCTGACTGACTTATTTCGCCTATATATCTCCATATACCCTAAAACCATCGGAGAACAGAATAAATCGGGAGTTCCGCCGCCGCAAGCCTCTGTAGCCACCAAAAACCAATCGGGACCCTATTCCGGCACCCTGCCGGAGGGGGGATCCCTCACCGGTGGCCATCTTCATCATCCCGATGCTCTCCATGACGAGGAGGGAGTAGTTCACCCTCGGGGCTGAGGGTATGTACCAGTAGCTATGTGTTTGATCTCTCTCTCTCGTGTTCTTGAGGTGATACGATCTTGATGTATCGCGAGCTTTGCTATTATAGTTGGATCTTATGATGTTTCTCCCCCTCTACTCTCTTGTAATGGATTGAGTTTTCCCTTTGAAGTAATCTTATCGGATTGAGTCTTTAAGGATTTCAGAACACTTGATGTATGTCTTGCCGTGGTTATCTGTGGTGACAATGGGATATCACGTGATCCACTTGATGTATGTTTTGGTGACCAACTTGCGGGTTCCGCCCATGAACCTATGCATAGGGGTTGGCACACGTTTTTGTCTTGACTCTCCGGTAGAAACTTTGGGGCACTCTTTGAAGTACTTTGTGTTGGTTGAATAGATGAATCTGATATTGTGTGATGCATTTCGTATAATCATACCCACGGATACTTGAGGTGACAATTGAGTATCTAGGTGACATTAGGGTTTTGGTTGATTTGTGTCTTAAGGTGTTATTCTATTACGAACTCTATGATAGATCGAACGGAAAGAATAGCTTCATGTTATTTTACTACGGACTCTGGAATAGATCGATCAGAAAGGATAACTTTGAGGTGGTTTCGTACCCTACCATAATCTCTTCGTTTGTTCTCCACTATTAGTGACTTTGGAGTGACTCTTTGTTGCATGTTGAGGGATAGTTATATGATCCAGTTATGTTATTATTGTTGAGAGAACTTGCACTAGTGAAAGTATGAACCCTAGGCCTTGTTTCCTAGCATTGCAATACCATTTTCGCTCACTTTTATTACTTGCTACCTTGCTGTTTTTATAGTTTCAGATTACAAAAACCTATATCTATCATCCATATTGCACTTGTATCACCATCTCTTCGCCGAACTAGTGCACCTATACAATTTACCATTGTATTGGGTGTGTTGGGGACACAAGAGACTCTTTGTTATTTGGTTGTAGGGTTGTTTGAGAGAGACCATCTTCATCCTACGCCTCCCACGGATTGATAAACCTTAGGTCATCCACTTGAGGGAAATTTGATACTGTCCTACAAACCTCTGCACTTGGAGGCCCAACAACGTCTACAAGAAGAAGGTTATGTAGTAGACATCAAGCTCTTTTCTGGCGCCGTTGCCAGGGAGGTGAGTGCTTGAAGGTATATATTTAGATCTTGCAATCGAATCTTTTTGTTTCTTGTTTTATCACTAGTCTAGTCTATAAAAGAAAACTGAAAAAAATGGAATTGAGGGTGCCTCATATGCTTCATCTTTTTAAGGTCTTCCGTGAAAATAAGGATTTCGATAATTGTGCTCAATTGCTAGAGGAAGCATGCATTAAAATGTTTGGCACTAATTTTTTTAATGATGAGCATGATTCCAATGTTGTTAGTATGAATTCTTTGAATACCCATGATGCTAATGATATGCAAAGCCACAAGCTTGGGGATGCTATGTTTGATGAAGATGATATTTTTTGTCCCCCAAGTTTTGATGAGCAAATTTGTTATGATGAAAGCATGCCTCCTATTTATGATGATTATTGTGATGAAACGTATGCTATAAATAATAAATATAACCAAGAAACTTGTCATCTTGATCTTAATTTTCAATCACATGATAGTTATTTTGTTGAGTTTGCTCCCACTATTATTCATGAGAAGAAATTTGCTTATGTCGAGAGTAATAAATTTCTATGCTTGTAGATCATGAAAAGAATGCTTTATGTGATGGTTATATTGTTGAATTCATTCATGATGTTACTGAAAATTATTATGAGGGAGGAACATATGCTTGTAGGAATTGCAATAATTTCAAGTTTCCTCTCTATGTTCTTAAAATCTTGAAGTTATGCTTGTTTTGCCTTCCTATGCTAGTTGATTATTGTTCCCATAAATTGTTTGCTCACAAAATCCCTATGCATAGGAAGTGGGTTAGACTTAAATGTGCTAGTCATATTCTTCATGATGCTCCCTCTATGTTTCAATTCTTATCTTTTATGTGAGCATCATTGAAATCATCATGCCTAGCTAGGGGCGTTAAACGTTGGCGCTTGTTGGGAGGCAACCCAGTTTTATTTTAGTTTCTTGCTTTTTGTTTCTGTTTAGGAATAAATAATCCATCTAGCTTCTGTTTAGATGTGGTTTTATGTTTTAATTAGTGTTTGTGCCAAGTTAAACCTATAGGATCTTCTTGGATGATAGTTATTTGATCTTGCTGAAAATTCCAGAAACTTCCTGTTCACGAAAACAATTGTTTAAAATCACCAGAACGTGATAAAATACTGATTCCAATTGCAGAAGATCAATAATCAAATTATCTAGGTCGTCCTATTTTGTTAGAATTTTTTTGAGTTCCAGAAGTTTGCGTTAGTTGCAGATTACTACAGACTGTTCTGTTTTTGACAGATTCTGTTTTTCATGCGTTGTTTGCTTATTTTGATGAATCTATGGCTAGTAAAATAGTTTATAAACCATAGAGAAGTTGGAATACAGTAGATTCAACACCAATACAAATAAATAATGAGTTCATTACAGTACCTTGAAGTGGTGTTTTGTTTTCTTTCGCTAACGGAGCTCACGAGATCTTCTGTTAAGTTTTGTGTTGTGAATTTTTCAGGTTTTGGGTAAAGATTCGATGGACTATGGAATAAGGAGTGGCAGGAGCCTAAGCTTGGGGATGCCCAAGGCACCCCAAGGTAATATTCAAGGACAACCAAAAGCCTAAGCTTGGGGATGCCCCGGAAGGCATCCCGTCTTTCGTCTTCGTTCATCGGTAACTTTACTTGGAGCTATATTTTTATTCACCACATGATATGTGTTTTGATTGGAGCGTCATTCTATTTTATTTTGTTTTGCTTGCTGTTTGAATAAAGTATCAAGATCTGAAATTATTAAATGGGAGAGTCTTCACATAGTTGCATAATTATTCGACTACTCATCGATCTTCACTTATATCTTTCGGAGTAGTTTGTTGTTTGCTCTAGTGCTTCACTTATATCTTTTAGAGCACGGCGGTGGTTTTATTTTGAAGAAATAGATGAACTCTCGTGCTTCACTTATATTATTTTGAGAGTCTTTAGAACACATGGTAATTTGCTTTGGTTATGAATTTAGTCCAAATATGATGGGCATCCAAGATGGGTATAATAAAAACTTTCATATAAAGTGCATTGAATACTATGAGAAGTTTAATTCCTTATGATTGTTTTGAGATGTGAAGATGGTGATATTAGAGTCATGCTAGTTGAGTAGTTGTGAATTTGAGAGATACTTGTGTTAAAGTTTGTGATTCCCGTAGCATGCACGTATGGTGAACCGTTATGTGATCAAGTCGGAGCATGATTTATTTATTGATTGTCCTCCTTATGAGTGGCGGTCGGGGAGGAGCGATGGTCTTTTCCTACCAATCTATCCCCCTAGGAGCATGCGCGTAGTACTTTGTTTCGACAACTAATAGATTTTTGCAATAAGTATGTGAGTTCTTTATGACTAATGTTGAGTCCATGGATTATACGCACTCTCACCCTTCCACCATTGCTAGCCTCTCTAATACCGCGCACCTTTCGCCGGTATCATACACCCACCATATACCTTCCTCAAAACAGCCACCATACCTACCTATTATGGCATTTCCGTAGCCATTCTGAGATATATTGCCATGCAACTTACCACCGTTCCGTTTATTATGACACGCTTCATCATTGTCATATTGCTTTGCATGATCATGTAGTTGACATCGTATTTGTGGCAAAGCCACCATTCATAATTCTTTCATACATGTCACTCTTGATTCATTGCACATCCCGGTACACCGCCGGAGGCATTCATATAGATTCATACTTTGTTCTAAGAATCGAGTTGTAATTCTTGAGTTTTAAGTAAATAAAAGTGTGATGATCTTCATTATTAGAGCATTGTCCCAGTGAGGAAAGGATGATGGAGACTATGATTCCCCCACAAGTCGGGATGAAACTCCGGACGAAGAAAAAAAGAGGCCATAAAAAAAGAGAAAGGCCCAAATAAAAAAATAAAATAAATAAAAAAATGAGAGAAAAAGAGAGAAGGGACAATGATACTATCCTTTTACCACACTTGTGCTTCAAAGTAGCACCATGATCTTCATGATAGAGAGTCTCCTATGTTGTCACTTTCATATACTAGTGGGAATTTTACATTATAGAACTTGGCTTGTATATTCCAATGATGGGCTTCCTCAAATTGCCCTAGGTCTTCGTGAGCAAGCAAGTTGGATGCACACCCACTTAGTTTCTTTTTGAGCTTTCATACACTTATAGCTCTAGTGCATCCGTTGCATGGCAATCCCTACTCACTCACATTGATATCTATTGATGGGCATCTTCATAGCCCGTTGATACACCTAGTTGATGTGAGACTATCTTCTCCTTTTTGCCTTCTCCACAACCACCATTCTATTCCACCTATAGTGCTATGTCCATGGCTCACGCTCATGTATTGCGTAAAGATTGAAAAAGTTTGAAAAGTATGAAACAATTGCTTGGCTTGTCATCGGGGTTGTGCATGATTTAAATACTTTGTGTGATGAAGATAGAGCATAGCCAGACTATATGACTTTGTAGGGATAGCTTGCTTTGGCCATGTTATTTTGAGAAGACATGATTGCTTTGTTAGTATGCTTGAAGTATTATTCTTTTCATGTCAATATTAAACTTTTGTCTTGAATCTTATGGATCTGAATATTCTTGCCACAATAAAGAAGATTACATGGATAAATATGTTAGGTAGCATTCCACATCAAAAATGATGTTTTTATCATTTACCTACTCGAGGACGAGCAGGAATTAAGCTTGGGGATGCTGATACGTCTCCAACGTATCTATAATTTTTGATTGTTCCATGCTATTATATTATCTGTTTTGGATGTTTATGGGCTTTATTAAACACTTCTATATTATTTTTGGGACTAACCTATTAACCCAGAGCCCAGTGCCAGTTCCTGTTTTTTCCCTTGTTTCAGTGTTTCGCGGAAAAGGAATATCAAACGGAGTCCAAACGGAATGAAACCTTCGAAAAAGTTATTTTTGGAAAGAAAGCAATACGAGAGACTTGGAGTGCATGTCAGGGGATCAACGAGGAGAGCACGAGGCAGGGGGCGCGCCCACCCCCCTGGGCGCGCCCTCCACCCTCGTGGGCCCCTCGTGGCTCCCCTGACCGACTTCTTTCGCCTATATATCTCCATATACCCTAAAACCATCGGAGAACAGAATAGATCGGGAGTTCCGCCGCCGCAAGCCTCTGTAGCCACCAAAAACCAATCAGGACCCTGTTCCGGCACCCTGCCGGAGGGGGATCCCTCACCGGTGGCCATCCTCATCATCCTGGTGCTCTCCATAACGAGGAGGGAGTAGTTCACCCTTGGGGATGAGGGTATGTACCAGTAGCTATGTGTTTGATCTCTCTCTCTCTCGTGTTCTTGAGGTGATACGATCTTGATGTATCGCGAGCTTTGCTATTATAGTTGGATCTTATGATGTTTCTCCCCCTCTACTCTCTTGTAATGGATTGAGTTTTCCCTTTGAAGTAATCTTATCAGATTGAGTCTTTAAGGATTTGAGAACACTTGATGTATGTCTTGTCGTGCTTATCTGTGGTGACAATGGGATATCACGTGATCCACTTGATGTATGTTTTGGTGATCAACTTGCGGGTTCCGCCCATGAACCTATGCATAGGGGTTGGCACACGTTTCCGTCTTGCCTCTCCGGTAGAAACTTTGGGGCACTCTTTGAAGTACTTTGTGTTGGTTGAATAGATGAATCTGAGATTGTGTGATGCATATCGTATAATCATACCCACGGATACTTGAGGTGACATTGGAGTATCTAGGTGACATTAGGGTTTTGGTTGATTTGTGTCTTAAGGTGTTATTCTAGTACGAACTCTATGATAGATCGAACGGAAAGAATAGCTTCATGTTATTTTACTACGGACTCTTGAATAGATCGATCAGAAAGGATAACTTTGAGGTGGTTTCGTACCCTACCATAATCTCTTCGTTTGTTCTCCGCTATTAGTGACTTTGGAGTGACTCTTTGTTGCATGTTGAGGGATAGTTATATGATCCAGTTATGTTATTATTGTTGAGAGAACTTGTACTAGTGAAAGTATGAAACCTAGGCCTTGTTTCCTAGCATTGCAATACCGTTTTCGCTCACTTTTATTACTTGCTACCTTGCTGTTTTTATATTTTCATATTACAAAAACCTATATCTATCATCCATATTGCACTTATACCACCATCTCTTCGCCGAACTAGTGCACCTATACAATTTACCATTGTATTGGGTGTGTTGGGGACACAAGAGACTCTTTGTTATTTGGTTGCAGGGTTGTTTGAGAGAGACCATTGTCATCCTACGCCTCCCACTGATTGATAAACCTTAGGTCATCCACTTGAGGGCAATTTGCTACTGTCCTACAAACCTCTGCACTTGGAGGCCCAACAACGTCTACAAGAAGAAGGTTATGTAGTAGACATCAACCGTGTCTTCACCTTATTCCCCTTGAGCTAAGGACACCTAGTCCTCGCCCAATCACTCTGGTAAGTCTTCAAGGTAGACTTCCAAACCTTCACAGACTTCGTTCACCGGCGATTCACAATGACTCTTGGATGCTCAGAACGCGACACCTAACCGGCTGGAGGATTCACAGTCCTCAAGTGTAAGAAGTCTTCATGTCACGCGGACAGAAAGACTTCAGTGATGCCTAACACTCTTTGGCTCTGGGTGTTTGGGCTTTGTCCTCGCAAGGATTTCTCTCCCTCAAAAGCTTCGGAGGTGGGTTGCTCTCAAATGACAAAAGCCGTGCACTAACTCTGAGCAGCCACCAATTTATGGTGTAGGGGGTGGGCTATTTATAGCCACTAGGCAACCCGACCTGATTTGTCCGAAATGACCCTGGGTCAGTAAGGAACTGACACGTGTTCCAACGGTCATATTTCAAACACACGCGACAGCTTGACTTCGGCTACAAGTAAAGCTGACTCATCCAGCTCTGGATAAGATTTGCTCTCATTGTCTTCTCTCGAAGACATAGGATTTGGTTGAGCATCACTTTAGTCACTCTGACTTTGTTCACTTGGACCCCACTTAACAGTACGGTGGTTCCTATGACTCAACAAAGAAGAAAATGAAACTACGAAACAACTATGTGTTCGCGCTCCGAAGTCTTCATGCGATGTTTTCCCATGTCATAGTCTTCAATGTGAATATCTTCACATACCACCATTGTCTTCAATATCTTCACACATTTTTAGGGGTCATCTCCGGTAGGTAAACCGAGTCAATGAGGGACTAGTACCTGTGTTATCCTGCAATTCTCACAAACACATTAGTCCCTCAACCAGGTTTGTCGTCAATACTCCAAAACCAACTAGGGGTGGCACTAGATGCACTTACAGGTTTGACAAGATCTTCGTATAATATGTACGAACCAATATGAGCATCCAGGTTCCACTATTGGTTATTGACCGGAGATGAGTCTCGGTCATGTCTACATAGTTCTCGAACCCGTAGGGTCCGCACGCTTAATGTTCGGTGACGATCGGTATTATGAGTTTATGTGTTTTGATGTACCGAAGGTAGTTCGGAGTCCCGGATATGATCACAGACATGACGAGGAGTCTCGGAATGGTCGAAAGATAAAGATCGATATATTGGAAGGCTATGTTTGGACATCGGAATGGTTCCGGGTGAGTTCGGGCATTTACCGGAGTACCGGGGGTTACTGGCCCCCACCCCCCCCCCCCCCCCGGGAGTATATGGGCCTTAATGGACCTTAGTGGGAGAGAAGAGAAGGAAGCCTAGGAGGGGCGCGCCCCCCAAGCCCAATCCGAATTGGGTGAGGGGGCCGGCCCCCCTTTCCTTTCTCCTTCCTTCTCTTCCTTCTATTCCTAGTGGGACTAGGAAAGGGGGAGTCCTACTCCTACTAGGAGGAGGACTCCTCCCCCCTTGGCGCGCCTAGAGAGGCCGGCCGGCCTCCCCCCTCCCTCCTTTATATACGTGGGGAGGGGGCACCCTAGAACACACAAGTTGGCAGTTGTCTTAGCCATGTGCGGTGGCCCCCTCCACAAATTTCCACCTCAGTCATATTGTTGTAGTGCTTAGGCGAAGCCCTGCGTCGGTAACTTCATCATCACCGTCATCACGCTGCCATGCTGACGAAGCTCTCCCTCGACACTCAGCTGGATCTAGAGTTCGTGGGACGTCACCGAGCTGAACGTGTGCAGATCGCGGAGGTGCCGTACTTTCGGTACTAGGATCGGTCGAATCATGAAGACGTACAACTACATCAACCGCGTTGTCATAACACTTTCGCTTTCGGTCTACGAGGGTATGTAGACAACACTCTCCCCTCTCATTGCTATGCATCACCTAGATGGATCTTGCGTGTGCGTAGAATTTTTTTGAAATTACTGCGTTCCCCAACAGTGGTATCAGAGCCAGATCTATGCGTAGATGTTATATGCATGAGTAGAACACAAAGAGTTGTGGGCGGTAATAGTCATACTGCTTACCGGCATGTCATACTTTGATTCAGCGGTATTGTTGGATGAAGCAGCCCGGACCGACATTACGCATACGCTTACGCGAGACTGGTTCTACCGACGTGCTTCACACACAGGTGGCTGGCGGGTGTCAGTTTCTCCAACTTTAGTTGAATCGAGTGTGGCTACGCCCGGTCCTTGTTGAAGGTTAAAACAACGCACTTGACAAAAAATCGTTATGGTTTTGATGCGTAGGTAAGAACGATTCTTGCTCAGCCCGTAGCAGCCACGTAAAACTTGTAACAACAAAGTAGAGGACGTCTAACTTGTTTTTGCAGGGCATGTTGTGATGTGATATGGTCAAGGCATAACGCTAAATTTTATTGTATGAGATGATCATGTTTTGTAACAGAGTTATCGGCAACTAGCAGGATCCATATGGTTGTCGCTTTATTGTATGAAATGCAATCGCCATGTAATTGCTTTACTTTATCACTAAGCGGTAGTGATAGTCGTAGAAGCAATAGTTGGTGAGACGACAATGATGCTTCGATGGAGATCAAGGTGTCAAGCCGGTGACGATGGTGATCATGACGGTGCTTTGGAGATGGAGATCAAAGGCACAAGATGATGATGGCCATATCATATCACTTATATTGATTGCATGTGATGTTTATCCTTTATGCATCTTATTTTTCTTAGTTCGGCGGTAGCATTATAAGATGATCTCTCACTAAATTTCAAGGTACAAGTGTTCTCCCTGAGTATGCACCGTTGTGAAAGTTCGTCGTGCCGAGACACCACGTGATGATCGGGTGTGATAAGCTCTACGTTCACATACAACGGGTGCAAGCCAGTTTTGCACACGCAGAATACTCGGGTTAAACTTGACGAGCCTAGCATATGCAGATATGGCCTCGGAACACTGAGACCGAAAGGTCGAGCGTGAATCATATAGTAGATATGATCAAAATAGTGATGTTCACCATTGAAAACTACTCCATCTCACGTGATGATCAGACATGGTTTAGTTGATTTGGATCACGTGATCACTTAGATGATTAGAGGGCTGTCTATCTAAGTGGGAGTTCTTAAGTATATGATTAATTGAACTTAATTTTATCATGAACTTAGTACCTGATAGTATTTGCATAACTATGTTGTACATCAATAGCTCACGATGTAGCTCCCCGTTTCTTTTGATATGTTCCTAGAGAAAAAAATATGTTGAAAGATGATAGTAGCAATGATGCGGACTAGCTCCGTGATCCGAGGACTATCCTCATTGCTGCACAGAAGAATTATGTCCTTGAGGCACCACTAGGTGACAAAACTATTGCAGGAGCAGATGCAGACGTTATGAATGTTTGACAAAAGCTCGGTATGATGACTACTTAATAGTTTAGTGCACCATGCTTTACGGCTTAGAACCGGGACTTCAAAAATGTTTCGAACGTCACGGAGCATATAAGATGTTCTAAGAGTTGAAATTGGTATTTCATACTCATGCCCGTGTCGAGAGGTATGAGACCTCTGACAGTACTTTGCCTACAAGATGGAGGAGAATAGCTCGACCGGTGAGCATGTGCTCAGATTGTCTGGGTACTACAATTGCTTGAATCAAGTGAGAGTTAATCTTCCAGATAAGATAGTAATTGACAAAGTTCTCTAGTCACTATCACTAAGTTACTAGAACTTCGTGATGAACTATAATATGCAAGGGATAACGGAAACGATTCCCAAGCTCTTCGCGATGCTGAAATTGGCAAAGGTAGAAATCAAGAAAAGGCATCAAGTGTTGATGGTTGACCAGACCACTAGTTTCAAGTAAAAGGGCAAGGGAAAGAAAGGGAACTTCAAGCAGAATGGAAAGCAAGTTGCCACTCCCACGAAGAAGCCCAAAGTTAGACCCAAGCCTGAAACTGAGTGCTTCTACTACAAAGGAAATGGTCACTAGAAGTGGAACTGCCCAAGATACTTGGCGGATAAGAAGGATGGCATAGTGAACAAAGGTATATTGGATATACATGTTATTTATGTGTACTTTACTAGTGTTTATAGCAACCCCTCGGTATTTGATACTGGTTCAGTTGCTAAGAGTAGTAACTCGAAACAGGAGTTGCAAAATAAAGAGAGACTAGTTAAGGGCGAGGTGATGATGTGTGTTGGAAGTGATTCCAAGGTTGATAAGATCACCATCGCACACTCCCTTTACCTTCAGGATTAGTGTTGAACCTAAAATAAATGCTATTTGGTGTTTGCGTTGAGCATGAATATGATTGGATCATGTTTATTGCAATACGGTTATTCATTTAAGTCAAAGAATAATTGTTGTTCTATTTACATGAATAAAACCTTCTATGGTCATACACTCAATATAAATGGTTTATTGAATCTCGATCGTAGTGATACACATATTCATAATATTGAAGCCAAAAGATGCAAAGTTAATAATGATAGTACAACTTATTTGTGGCACTGCCGTTTAAGTCATATTGGTGTAAAGCGCATGAAGAAACTCCATGTTGATGCGCTTTTGGAATCACTTGATGCTTGCGAACCATGCCTCATGGGCAAGATGACTAAGATTCAGTTCTCCGGAACAATGGAGCGAGCAACTGACTTATTGGAAATAATACATACTGATGTATGCGGTCCGATGAGTGTTGAGGCTCGCGGCGGGTATCGTTATTTTCTGACCTTCACATATGATTTGAGCAGATATGGGTATATCTAGTTGATGAAACATAAGTCTAAAACATTTGAAAAGTTCAAAGAATTTCAGAGTGAAGTGGAAAATCATCGTAACAAGAAACTAAAGTTTCTACGATCTGATCGCGGAGACGAATATTTGAGTTACGAGTTTGGTCTTCAATTAAAACAATGTGGAATAGTTTCACAAACTTATGCCACCTGGAACACCACAGCATAATGGTGTGTCCGAACGACATAACCGTACTTTATTGGATATAGTGCAATCTATGATATCTCTTACTGATTTACCACTATCGTTTTGGGGTTGTGCATTAGAGACAGCTACATTCACGTTAAATAGGGCACCGTCTAATCCGTTGAGACGACACCGTGTGAACTATGGTTTAGCTAGAAACCTAAGCTGTCGTTTCTTAAAGTTTGGGGTTGCGATGCTTATGTGAAAAAGTTTCAACCTGATAAGCTCGAACCCAAATCGGAGAAGTGCGTCTTCATAGGATACCCAAAAGAAAATGTTGGGTACACCTTCTATCACAGATCCGAAGGCAAGATCTTTGTTGCTAAGAATGGATTCTTTCTAAAGAAGAAGTTTCTCTCAAAAGAAGTGAGTGGGAGGAAAGTAGAACTTGATGAGGTAATTGTACCTTCTCCCGAATTGGAAAGTAGTTCATCACAGAAATCAGTTCCAGTGATGCCTACACCAATTAGTGAGGAAGTTAATGATGATGATCATGAAACTTCAGATCAATTTACTACCGAACCTCGTAGGCCAACCAGAGTACGTTCGGCACCAGAGTGGTACGGTAATCCGGTTCTGGAAGTCATGTTACTAGACCATGACGAACCTACGAACTATGAGGAAGCGATGATGAGCCCAGATTCCGCAAAATGGTTTAAGGCCAAGAAATCTGAGATAGGATCCATGTATGAAAACAAAGTATGGACTTTGGTGGAATTACCCGATGACCGGCAAGCCATTGAGAATGAATGGATCTTCAAGAGGAAGACAAACGCTGATGATAGTGTTACTATCTACAAAGCTCGACTTGTCGCGAAAGGTTTTCGACAAGTTCAAGATGTTGACTACGATGAGATTTTCTTACTCTTATCGATGCTTAAAGTTTGTCCGAATCATGTTAGCAATTGCCACATTTCATGAAATCTGGCAAATGGATGTCAAAACTAAATTCCTTAATGGATTTCTTAAAGAAGATTTGTATATGATGCAACAATAAGGTTTTTTCAATCCTAAAGGTGCTAAAGTGTGCAAGCTCTAGCGATCCATCTATGGGCTGGTGCAAGCATCTCGGAGTTGGAATATACGCTTTGATAAGGTGATCAAAGCATATGATTTTATACAGACTTGTGGTGAAAGCCTGTATTTACAAGAAAGTGAGTGGGAGTACTACAACATTTCTGATAAGTATATGTGAATGACATATTGTTGATCGCAAATAATGTAGAATTTTTCTGGAAAGCATAAAGGAGTATTTGAAAGGAGTTTTTTCAAAGAAAGACCTCGGTGAAGCTGCTTACATATTGAGCATCAAGATCTATAGAGATAGAACAAGACGCTTGGTAAGTTTTTCTTTTCAATGAGTACATACCTTGACAAGATTTTGAATTAGTTCAAAATGGAACAGTCAAAGAAGGAGTTCTTGCCTATGTTGCAAGGTGTGAAGTTGAGTAAAGACTCAAACCCCTACCACGGCAGAAAAATAGAAGAGAATGAAAAATTCATTCCCTATGCCTCAGTCATAGGTTCTATGAACTATGCCATGCTGTGTACAAGACCTATTGAGAACCTCACGATGAGTTTGGCAAGAGGGTACAATAGTGATCCAGGAGTGGATCACTTGACAGCGGTCAAAATTATCCTTAGAAGACTAAGGAGATATTTCTCGGTTATGGAGGTGATAAAGAGTTCGTCGTAAAGAGTTACGCTGATGCAAGCTTTTACACCGATCCGGATGACTCTGAGTCTCAATCTGGATACATATTGAAAGTGGGAGCAATTAGGTAGAGTAGCTCCATGTAGAGCATTGTAGACATAGAAAATTTGCAAAATACATACGGCTTTGAATGTGACAGACCCATTGACTAAGCTTTCTCTCACAAGCAAAACATGATCACACCTTAGTACTCTTTGGGTTTAATCACATAGCGATGTGAACTAGATTATTAACTCTAGTAAAAACCCTTTGGGTATTAGTCACATGGCGATGTGAACTAATCACATGGTAATGTGAACTATTGGTGTTAAATCACATGGCGATATGAACTAGATTATTGACTCTAGTGCAAGTGGGAGACTGAAGGAAATATGCCCTAGAGGCAATAATAAAGTTGTTATTTATATTTTCTTATATCATGATAAATGATTATTATTCATGCTAGATTGTATTAACCGGAAACTTAGTACATGTGTGAATACATAGACAAAGCAGAGTGTCCCTAGTATGCCTCTACTTGACTAGCTCGTTAATCAAAGATGGTTATGTTTCCTGACCATAGACATGTGTTGTCATTTGATGAATGGGATCACATCATTAGAGAATGATGTGATGGACAAGACCCATCCGTTAGCTTAGCATTATGAACGTTGAGTTTTATTGCTATTACTTTCTTCATGACTTATACATGTTCCTCTGACTATGAGATTATGCAACTCCCGAATACCGGAGGAACACCTTGTGTGCTATCAAACATCACAACGTAACTGGGTGATTATAAAGACGCTCTACAGGTGTCTCCGAAGGTGTTTGTTGGGTTGGCATAGATCGAGATTAGGATTTGTCACTCCGTGTATCGGAGAGGTATCTCTAGGCCCTCTCGGTATTGCACATCACTATAAGCCTTGCAAGCAATGTGACTAATGAGTTAGTCACGGAATGATGCATTACGGAACGAGTAAAGAGACTTGTCGGTAACGAGATTGAACTAGGTATTGAGATACCGACGATCGAATCTCGAGCAAGTAACATACCGATGACAAAGGGAATAGCGTATATTGTTATGCGGTTTGACTGATAAAGATCTTTGTAGAATATGTAGGAACCAATATGAGCATCCAGGTTCTGCTATTGGTTATTGACCGGAGATGAGTCTCGGTCATGCCTACATAGTTCTCGAACCCGTAGGGTCCGCACGCTTAACGTTCGGTGACGATCGGTATTATGAGTTTATGTGTTTTGAAGTATCGAAGGTAGTTCAGAGTCCCGGATGAGATCGGGGACATGACGAGGAGTCTCGGAATGGTCGAGACATAAAGATCGATATATTGGAAGGCTATGTTTGGACATTGGAATGGTTCCGGGTGAGTTCGGGCATTTACCGGAGTACCGGGGGTTACCGGAACCCCCCTCCCCCCCGGGAGTATATGGGCCTTAATGGGCCTTAGTGAGAGAGAAGAGAAAGCAGCCTAGGAGGGGGCGCGCCGCCTCCCCCAAGCCAAATCCGAATTGGGTGAGGGGGCCGCCCCCCCCCCTTTCCTTTCTCCTTCCATCTCTTCCTTCTATTCCTAGTGGGACTAGGAAAGGGGGAGTCCTACTCCTACTAGGAGGAGGACTCCTCCCCCCTTGGCGCGCCTAGAGAGGTCGGCCGGCCTCCCCCTCCCTCCTTTATATACGTGGGGAGGGGGGCACCCTAGAACACACAAGTTTACAGTTGTGTTAGCCGTGTGCAGTGCCGCCCTCCATAGATTTCCACCTCGGTCATATCGTTGTAGTGCTTAGGCGAAGCCCTGCGTCAGTAACTTCATCATCACTGTCATCACACCATCGTGCTGACGAAGCTCTCCCTCGACACTCAGCTGGATCTAGAGTTCGTGGGACGTCACCGAGCTGAACGTGTGTAGATCATGGAGGAGCCGTACTTTCGGTACTAGGATCGGTCGGATCGTGAAGACGTGCGACTACATCAACCTCGTTGTCATAATGCTTCCACTTTCGGTCTACGAGGGTACGTAGACAACACTCTCCCCTCTCATTGCTATGCATCACCTAGATGGATCTTGCGTGTGCATAGGAAATTTTTGAAATTACTGCGTTCCCCAACAGGCGGCTCGTCCCCGAACGGATCCGTCATTGATCTGACGTCCACCGGCACCCAACGGATTTCAAGCTCCGACGAGGAAGAGTAGGCATGGGAGACGGCGGCGCCTTGAGACTCGTGAGCTGGTTCGTGTCCCATGCCCTACTCTACTTTGCCGGCGACCGGACCAACACTCTGAGGAGCGCAGCCGGCCACCAGACATGGACAGGGCAGAGCCGGGCGATTGGGGAACGGAACCGGACGAAGCTCTACTCAAAATCGCTGCGTTGCATGTAGTAATATTGATTTGAGGTTTCTAATTTGAGCTATCTGGATGTGGAATGCATTTTTTGAGGCGTGATGGTCACTGTCCGCGGACGCGCCCGGGCGCGTCCACGGGCGTTTGAGGGGTTGGATTTGCCAAGTCCGGCCATAGATGCTCTTAGCACGTCGACTTTCCGACTATCTAGTACAAAAATGTTTGCCCCGCTCTGGCAGGGGATGAGCGATGACACTGACGTGTCTTCAACTTGCCCCGGTGCTTGTAGTCGTCGCTCGGTAATCCACGGACCTTGTTGTAATTTTATTATCTCTGGTGTTCTTTGTACTAGCATGATTGAGAATGAATAGATTTGAAGTTTTTCAAAAAAAAGCATCAGCGATTCCCAAAAGGGAAGGACAAAATATGTGGTTTCCCGAAAGTTAAGTTTCTTGTCCTCCACTGCTATACCCATTATGTGATAGGACTGTGTGTATTAAGGAACTGGCACTATTAAGAGTGTTATTAAAGGTAAATGAGAATTACCATCCACCTTGTCGCCCAAAACCCTGATGCCAAAATCCAAATCATCTAATTTTTTCGGGCATTGACCGGACACCCCTCAAATGTTGCACCGCACATTCACATACCTCAAATTCCGATTCTCAAATCCATGCAATCCATGCACGTCGATCATACGATACAAATTGTCTAAATTCCAAAGTTCGAAACAAAGCAAAGCAAATCATCATGTGCGAAATAAACTAGTGGTCTATGCAAAAATCTGATCAGACAGGAGCAAAGAAAACGCACAGACTCTTATTCGGTCATTCCATCAAACATGTCGAGGGCAGCCCGGACACTGCCGGTGCCTATGCTCATCCACGCCCGAAGGAGCTGCGGCGAGTCACATACGTCGACAACCGGCATCAACGTGGGCGGAAAGCTCTACGGAATGGCCCAGCCGGCTATCGAATCATCCTCTGTCCCAACAGGGCCGGACGGCGTAATCTGCATCGGCGCTCGATGGAAGGGGTGCGGGGATTCGGGCACGGCGGAGGAGACAGCCGCTCCAGCATGTCCGTACCTCCCTGTGACGCCGTTGTCGCCTCCCTCTCTCGCTACCGGCGTCGCCATAACTTCCGGGCGACATTCTTCGCCTTGCAAATCACATCGTATGAAGTGACCCTGCCGACGGACGAGGCGGACTACGTATCCCTCACTGCAGTTTGGGTCGGCCTGGGCGACATCTCCGGCGGTGGATCAGGACTGGTGGTGAGGATTGGGAGCAAGGGTGGACGACGGCGAGGGTCCGGGCGCGAGAAAGGTTGGAGGCGACGGGAGGAGGAGGAGGAAGGATTTGGTGGATTTGGTGCAATTTGCGCTGGGGTCGGGCTGTCGGGTCCGATGTGGCAGGCGTGCCCGGGCGCCCCCATATCCGCCCCATATTTGGGCTGGATATGAGGTGTGCCGGCCAGCTCGGGCATTTAATGAAGGAAATATGCCCTAGAGGCAATAATAAAGTTGTTATTTATATTTCCTTATATCATGATAAATGTTTATTATTCATGCTAGAATTGTATTAACCGGAAACTTAGTATATGTGTGAATACATAGACAAACAGAGTGTCACTAGTACGCCTCTACTTGACTAGCTCGTTGAATCAAAGATGGTTAAGTTTCCTAGCCATAGACATGAGTTGTCATTCGATTAATGGGATCACATCATTAGAGAATGATGTGATTGACTTGACCCATTCCGTTAGCTCAGCACTTGATCGTTTAGTATATTGCTATTGCTTTCTTCATGACTTATACATGTTCCTATGACTATGAGATTATGCAACTCCCGAATACCGGAGGAACACTTTGTGTGCTACCAAACGTCACAACGTAACTGGGTGATTATAAAGGTGCTCTACAGTTGTCTCCGATGGTACTTGTTGAGTTGGCATAGATCGAGATTAGGATTTGTCACTCCGATTGTCGGAGAGGTATCTCTAGGCCCTCTCGGTAATGCACATCACTATAAGCCTTGCAAGCAATGTGACTAATGAGTTAGTTGCGGGATGATGCATTAGGGAACGAGTAAAGAGACTTGTCGGTAACGAGATTGAATTAGGTATTGAGATACCGATGATCGAATCTCGGGCAAGTAACATACCGATGACAAAGGGAACAACATATGTTGTTATGCGGTTTGACCGATAAAGATCTTCGTAGAATATGTAGGAACCAATATGAGCATCCAGGTTCCACTATTGGTTATTGACCGGAGATGAGTCTCGGTCATGTCTACATAGTTCTCGAACCCGTAGGGTCCGCACGCTTAACGTTCGGTGATGATCGGTATTATGAGTTTATGTGTTTTGAAGTACCGAAGGTAGTTCGGAGTCCCGGATGAGATCGGGGACATGACGAGGAGTCTCGAAATGGTCAAGACGTAAAGATCGATATATTGGACGACTATATTCAGCCATCGGAAAGGTTCCGAGTGATTCGGGTATTTTTCGGAGTACCGGGGGAGTTACGGGAATACGGGAGTACATATGGGCCATAGTGGGCTTTAGGGGAAAAAGAAGAGAAGCCATGAGGGCTGGCCGCGCGCCCCCCATGGGCCTAGTCCGAATTGGACTACGGGAGGGGCTGCGCCCCCCCCCTTTCCTTCTCCTCCCCCTCTCCTTCCTTCCCCCTCCTAGTGGGAATAGGAAAGGGGAGTCCTACTCCCACTAGGAGGAGGACTCCTCCTCCTGGCGTGCCCTGCAAGGGCCGGCCGGCCTCCCCCTTGATCCTTTATATACGGAGGCAGGGGGCACCCCAAGACACACAAGTTGATCATTGATCTCTCTTAGCCGTGTGCGGTGCCCCCCTCCACCATAATCCACCTCGGTCATATCGTAGCGGTGCTTAGGCGAAGCCCTGCGTCGGTAACTTCATCAACACCGTCATCACGTCGTCGTGTTGACGAAGCTCTCCCTCGAAGCTCTACTGGATCGTGAGTTCGTGGGACGTCGCCGAGCTGAACGTGTGCAGTCCGCGGAGGTGCCGTAACTTCGGTGCTGGGATCGGTCGATCATGAAGACGTATGACTACATCAACCGCGTTATCATAACGCTTCCGCTTACGGTCTACGAGGGTACGTAGATGACACTCTCCCCTCTCGTTGCTATGCATCACCATGATCTTGCATGTGCGTAGGATTTTTTTTGAAATTACTACGTTCCCCAACAGTGCTATCAGAGCGTGAATCATATAGTAGATATGATCAACATAGTGATGTTCACCATTGAAAACTACTCCATTTCACGTGATGATCGGTTATGGTTTAGTTGATTTGGATCACGTGATCACTTAGATGATAAGAGAGATGTCTATCTAAGTGGGAGTTCTTAAGTAATATGATTAATTGAACTTAAATTTATCATGAACTTAGTCCTGGTAGTATTAGCATATCTATGTTGTAGATAAATAGCTCGCGTTTAGCTCCCCTGTTTTAGTTTTGATATGTTCCTAGAGAAAACTAAGTTGAAAGATGTTAGAATGATGCGGATTGGATCCGTGATCTGAGGATTATCCTCATTGCCGCACAGAAGAATTATGTCCTTAATGCACCGCTAGGTGCAGGACCGATTGCAGGAGCAGATGCAGACGTTATGAATGTTTTGCAAGCTCGATATGATGACTACTTGATAGTTTAGTTCACCATGCTTTACGGCCTAGAATCGGGGCTTCAAAGACGTTTTGAATGCCACGGAGCATATGAGATGTTCCAAGAGTTGAAATTAGTATTTCAGACTCATGCCCATGTCGAAAGGTATGAGACCTTTGACAAGTACTTTGCCTACAAGATGGAGGAGAATTGCTCAGCTAGTGAGCATGTGCTCAGAATGTCTGAGTACTACAATCACTTGAATCAAGTGGGAGTTAATCTTCCAGATAAGATAATGATTGACAGAGTTCTCTAGTCACTATCACCAAGTTACTAGAACTTCGTGATGAACTATAATATGCAAGGGATAACGGAAACGATTCCCAAGCTCTTCGTGATGCTGAAATCAACGAAGGTAGAAATCAAGAAAAGCATCAAGTGTTGATGGTTGACAAGACCACTAGTTTCAAGAAAATGACAAAGGGAAGAAGGGGAACTTCAAAGAAGAACGGCAAGCAAGTTGCTGCTCAAGTAAAGAAACCCAGGTCTGGACCTAAGCCTGAGACTGAGTGCTTCTACTGCAAAGGGACTGGTCACTGGAAGTAGACTGCCCCAAGTATTTGGCGGATAAGAAGGATGGCAAAGTGAACAAAGGTATATTTGATATACATGTTATTGATGTGTACTTTACTAAGTGTTTATAGCAACCCCTCAGTATTTGATACTAGTTCAGTTGCTAAGATTAGTAACTCAAAACAGGAGTTGCAGAATGAACAGAGACTAGTTAAGGGTGAAGTGACGATGTCTGTTGGAAGTGGTTCCAAGATTGATATGATCATCATCGCACACTCCCTATACTTTCGGGATTAGTGTTGAACCTAAATAAGTGTTATTTGGTGTTTGCTTTGAGCATGAATATGATTTGATCATGTTTATTGCAATACGGTTATTCATTTAAGTTAGAGAACAATTGTTGTTCTGTTTACATGAATAAAACCTTCTATGGTCATACACACCAACGAAAATGGTTTGTTGGATCTCGATCGTAGTGATACACATATTCATAATATTGAAGCCAAAAGATGCAAAGTTAATAATGATAGTGCAACTTATTGTGGCACTGTCGTTTAAGTCATATTGGTGTAAAGCGCATGAAGAAACTCCATGCTGATGGAATTTTGGAATCACTTGATGCTTGCGAACCATGCCTTATGGGCAAGATGACTAAAACTCCGTTCTCCGGAACAATGGAGCAAGAAACTGACTTATTGGAAATAATGCATACTGATGTATGCGATTCGATGAGTGTTGAGGCTCGCGGCGGGTATCGTTATTTTCTGACCTTCATAGATTATTTGAGCAGATATGAGTATATCTACTTGATGAAACATAAGTCTGAAACATTTGAAAAGTTCATATAATTTTATAGTGAAGTGGAAAACATCGTAACAAGAAAATAAAGTTTCTACGATCTGATTGTGGAGGAGAATATTTGAGTTACGAGTTTGGTCTTCATTTAAAACAATGTGAAATAGTTTCGCAACTCACGCCACCTGGAACACCACAACATAATGGTGTGTCCGAACATCGTAACCATACTTTATTAGATATGGTGCAATCTATGATGTCTCTTACCGATTTACCACTATCGTTTTGGGGTTATGCATTAGAGTCAGCTGCATTCACGCTAAATAGGGCACCATCTAAATCCATTGAGACGACACCATATGAACTGTGGTTTGGCAAGAAACCAAAGTTGTCGTTTCTTAAAGTTTGGGGTTGCGATGCTTATGTGAAAAAGTTTCATCCTGATAAGTTCAAACCCAAATCGGAGAAATGTGTCTTCATAGGATACCCAAAGGAGACAGTTGGGTACACCTTCTATCACAGATCCGAAGGCAAGACATTTGTTGCTAAGAATGGATCCTTTCTAGAGAAGGAGTTTCTCTCGAAAGAAGTGAGTGGGAGGAAAGTAGAACTTGATGAGGTAACTGTACCTGCTCCCTTATTGGAAAGTAGTTCATCACAGAAATCTGTTCCTGTGACTCCTACACCAATTAGTGAGGAAGCTAATGATGATGATCATGTAACTTCAAATTAAGTTACTACCAAACCTCATAGGTAAACCAGGGTGACATCTGCACCAGAGTGGTACGGTAATCCTGTTCTGGATGTCATGTTACTTGACCATGATGAACCTATGAACTCTGAGGAAACGATGATGAGCCCAGATTCCGCAAAATGGCTTGAGACCATGAAATCTGAGATGGGATCCATGTATGAGAACAAAGTGTGGACTTTGGTTGACTTGCCCGATGATCGGCAAGCCATAGAAAATAAATGGATCTTCAAGAGGAAGACGGACACTGATAGTAGTGTTACTATCTACAAAGCTAGACTTGTTGAAAAAGGTTTTGACAAAGTTCAAGGTGTTGACTACGATGAGATTTTCTCACTCGTAGCGATGCTTAAGTCTGTCCGAATCATGTTAGCAAATTGCCACATTTTATGAAATCTGGCAAATGGATGTCAAAACTACATTCCTTAATGGATTTCTTAAAGAAAAGTTGTATATGATACAACCAGAAGGTTTTGTCGATCCTAAAGGTGCTAAAAAAATGTGCAAGCTCCAGCGATCCATCTATGGACTGGTGCAAGCATCTCGGAGTTGGAATATACGCTTTGATGAGTTGATCAAAGCATTAGTTTTATACAGACTTGCAATGAAGCCTGTATTTACAAGAAAGTGAGTGGGGGCACTACAGCATTTCTGATAAGTATATGTGAATGACATATTGTTGATTGGAAATAATGTAGAATTTTCTCGAAAGCATAAAGGAGTTTTTCAAAGAAAGACCTCGGCGAAGCTGCTTACATATTGAGCATCAAGATCTATAGAGATAGATCAAGACGCTTGATAAGTTTTTTCAATGATACATACCTTGACAAGATTTTGAAGTAGTTCAAAATGGAACAGTCAAAGAAAAAGAGTTCTTGCCTATGTTGCAAGGTGTGAAATTGAGTAAGACTCAACGCCCGACCACGACAGAAGATAGAAAGAGAATGAAAAGTCATTCCCTATGCCTCAGCCATAGGTTCTATAAAGTATGGCATGCTATGTACCAGATCTATTGTATACCCTACACCGAGTTTGGCAAGGGAGTACAATAGTGATCTAGGAGTAGATCACTGGACAGCGGTCAAAATTATCCTTAGTGGAATAAGGATATATTTCTCGATTATGGAGGTGACAAAAGGTTCATCGTAACGGGTTACGTTGATGCAGGTTTTGACACTGAACCAGATGACTCTAAGTCTCAATCTGGATACATATTGAAAGTGGGAGCAATTAGCTAAAGTAGCTCCGCGCAGAGCATGTAGACATAGAAATTTGCAAAATACATACGGGTCTGAATTTGGCAGACCCGTTGACTAAACTTCTCTCACAAGCAAAACATGATCACACCTTAGTACTCTTTGGGTGTTAATCACATGGCGATGTGAACTAGATTACTGACTCTAGTAAACCCTTTGAGTGTTGGCCACATGGCGATGTGAACTATGGATATTAATCACATGGTGATGTGAACTATTGGTGTTAAATCACATGGCGATGTGAACTAGATTATTAACTCTAGTGCAAGTGGGAGACTGAAGGAAATATGCCCTAGAGGCAATAATAAAGTTGTTATTTATATTTCCTTATATCATGATAAATGTTTATTATTCATGCTAGAATTGTATTAACCGAAAACTTAGTACATGTGTGAATACATAGACAAACAGAGTGTCACTAGTATGCCTCTACTTGACTAGCTCATTGAATCAAAGATGGTTAAGTTTCCTAGCCATAGACATGAGTTGTCATTTGATTAACGGGATCACATCATTAGAGAATGATGTGATTGACTTGACCCATTCCGTTAGCTTAGCACTTGATCGTTTAGTATATTGCTATTGCTTTCTTCATGACTTATACATGTTCCTATGACTATGAGATTATGCAACTCCCGAATACCGGAGGAACACTTTGTGTGCTACCAAACATCACAACGTAACTGGGTGATTATAAAGGTGCTCTACAGGTGTCTCCGATGATACTTGTTGAGTTGGCATGGATCGAGATTAGGATTTGTCACTCCGATTGTCGGAGAGGTATCTCTGAGCCCTCTCGGTAATGCACATCACTATAAGCCTTGCAAGCAATGTGACGAATGAGTTAGTTGCGGGATGATGCATTAGGGAACGAGTAAAGAGACTTTCCGGTAACGAGATTGAACTAGGTATTGAGATACCGATGATCGAATCTCGGGCAAGTAACATACCGATGACAAAGGGAACAACATATGTTGTTATGCGGTTTGACCGATAAAGATCTTCGTAGAATATGTAGGAACCAATATGAGCATCCAGGTTCCGCTATTGGTTATTGACCAGAGATGAGTCTCGGTCATGTCTACATAGTTCTCGAACCCGTAGGGTCCGCACGCTTAACGTTCGGTGACGATCGGTATTATGAGTTTATGTGTTTTGAAGTACCGAAGGTAGTTCGGAGTCCCGGATGAGATCGGGGACATGACGAGGAGTCTCGAAATGGTCAAGACGTAATGATTGATATATTGGACGACTATATTCAGCCATCGGAAAGGTTTCGAGTGATTCGGGTATTTTTCGGAGTACCAGGGGAGTTACGAGAATACGGGAGTACATATGGGCCTTAGTGGGCTTTAGGGGGAAAAGAAGAGAAGCCACGAGGGCTGGCCGCGCGCCCCCCATGGGCCTAGTCCGAATTGGACTAGGGGAGGGGCTGCGCCCCCACTTTCCTTCTCCTCCCCCTCTCCTTCCTTCCCTCTCCTAGTGGGACTAGGAAAGGGGAGTCCTACTCCCACTAGGAGGAGGACTCCTCCTCCTGGCGTGCCCTGCAAGGGCCGGCTGGCCTCCCCCTTGATCCTTTATATACGGGGGCAGGGGGGCACCCCAAGACACACAAGTTGATCATTGATCTCTCTTAGCCGTGTGCGGTGCCCCCCTCCACCATAATCCACCTCGGTCATATCGTAGCGGTGCTTAGGCGAAGCCCTGCGTCGGTAACTTCATCAACACCATCATCATGCCGTCGTGCTGACGAAGCTCTCCCTTGAAGCTCTACTGGATCGTGAGTTCGTGGGACGTCGCTGAGCTGAACGTGTGCAGTCCGCGGAGGTGTCGTAACTTCGGTGTTGGGATCGGTCGATCGTGAAGACGTACGACTACATCAACCGCGTTGTCATAACGCTTCCGCTTATGGTCTACGAGGGTACGTAGATGACACTCTCCCCTCTCGTTGCTATGCATCACCATGATCTTGCGTGTGCGTAGGATTTTTTTGAAATTACTATGTTCCCCAACATTTAAGGCCCGTTTAAGGAGTTCGTCTGTGTCGAAAAATCGTGACCGGTCAGTGACCGGACGGCCCGCCCGGGTGTATGAGGCGGCCAGCTGTAGATGCTCTTAGGGTCCGGATTGTCCTAAGTGATTAGTGTGCATCAACACTAAGAGCATCTCCAATAGAAGATGTATAGTTGGAGATGTAAAAGCAGGTCATCTAGAATTTCCATCATCAAAAAAATATTTTTTACATCACAGAAAAGTCTCAACTTCAACAGATGATGTATATTTGATGAGCTGCAATAGATGATGTATTTGAAGATGTAAAACTAGTGCACTAAATCTACTGTCAAAACTGAACCTACTGTCGAAATTCACTAGCTAGCAGAGCGGCAACAGACGGCGCGCAGCAAACGAACGCGCGCGTAGACGAATAGCGACGAGATGCAGAGTCGTTGATATTGTGTCCGAGAGACTTCTTGGTACCATTCCCCTTCTGCGGCTAGGGCACGCGCAAGGGATGGAGGCAGGCCACTACTACTGTTGGGGCGTCGTCTGCCTCCTCGTGTCTGTCGGGGTGGCGCCGACGGGATTGGGAGCACAAGAGGAGGAGAATCGGTAGGGGAGGAGCTGGCTGGGGCGGCGGCGAAGGAGGTCGAGAGGTAGGAAGAGCCACGGGCGTCACCTCGTCCTCCGCTAGTGCTGGATGTGGACCACGATGGCGGCTGTCAGTGTCAAAACCGACAGACCTCGGGGTAGGGGGTCCCGAGCTGTGGATCTCGGATAGATGGTAACAGGAACAGGAAGACGATGTTTTACCCAGGTTCGGGCCCTCTTAATGGAGGTAAAACCCTACATCCTGCTCTTGTTTATATTGATATGGATGTATCGAGTACAGAGTTGATCTACCTCGAGATCGTGAGATGTGGTCTAACTCTAGGGCTAGGTGAAAGTTAATGTGTTGATGTCCCCTTTGCGGGCTAAACCCTTTGGCTTATATACATGCCAGGTAGGGTGTCTAGGGTTACAAGGCAGCAGGAGAAGTCTTGGAGTATATGACAAGTCTTCGGTAGATGTAGTCTCGATCACGCCTCTCGTGTACAACATCCGGTGTCCTTCTTGAGAATGAACGAAGGTCCGTCAACCCAGTCCGAGGAACATGGGCCGACCAGGTTAGCACCCCCTAATCGAGGACACCGTCAGTAGCCCCTGAACGGGTCTTCGATGCTGAGGAAGACATTGCTGGACTTCGGTTCCGGAGTCTTCAGCTTGATACGCGAGTTCCTCTCCAAGTAGTCTTCGAATACTATTAGTTCCGCCAAGTGGACCTGACTTTGCACACGTGGCCCTGGTTCCCTGACCTTGGTAACCACACTTTTATGGGGAAGTGAGTCGCTTTATGGCGACACGTTGAAGTGTCAGTCTCTTCCCCCTTTTATTCATGGGCTAGTCGTGCAAATTCACCACACAGGCCCAACCCTTCCTTTCTCGGCAAATCGCGCAAGCGCTCCCCTTTTCTCAAGTCCATCCTCGAGAGCTTTTCATGGCGAGTGATGCAAGCTTGATACGTCCATTTTGCATCATGATTTTATATTGATATTTATTGCATTATGGGTTGTTATTACACATTATGGCACAATACTTATGCCTTTTCTCTCTTATTTCACAAGGTTTGCACAAAGAGGGAGAATGCCTGCAGCTGGAATATTGGACTGGAAAAGGAGCGAATCTGAGATACCTATTCTGCACAACTCGAAAAGTCCTGAAACTTCACAGATAATTATTTTGGAATATATAAAAAAATATTTGGTGAAGAAAGTACCAGAGGGGGACCCACCAGGCATCCACAAGGGTGGAGGGCGCGCCCTACCCCCCGGGCGCGCCCCCCTACCTTGTGGGCCACCTGGCAGGCCCCCGATGCCCATCTTCTGCTATATGGTGTGTTTTGACTTGGAAAAAATCGAGGGGAAGCTTTCGGGACGAAGCGCCGTCGTCTCGAGGCAGAACTTGGGCAGAACCAATCTAGGGCTCCGGCGGAGCTGTTCTGCCGGGGAAACTTCCCTCTCGGAGGGGGAAATCATCGTTATCGTCATCACCAACGATCCTCTCATCGAGAGGGGGTCAATCTCCATCAACATCTTCACCAGCACCATCTCCTCTCAAACCCTAGTTCATCTCTTGTATTCGATCTTTGTCTCAAAACCTCAGATTCATACATGTGGGTTGCTAGTAGTGTTGATTACTCATTGTAATTGATGCTAGTTGGTTTATTCGGTGGAAGATCATATGTTCAGATCATTAATGCTATTCAATACCCCTCTGATTATGAACAAGAATATGCTTCGTGAGTAGTTATGTTTGTTCCTGAGGACATGGGAGAAGTCTTGTTATAAGTAATCATGTGAATAAGTGGGAGGCTTGTCCAAGACACGGCCAAAACACCTAGGGTTTTTCCTCTTCTCGCAACTTGCGTGGCCACTGTAGTCTACTCCACCCCTAACGCCTACATGCATCGATGCGCGGAGAGCAGGTCTCCGAAACCATTAGTCCTTGCGATCCTACACCGAGAGAGGATGAATTAGGTTTTCGGGAAGCGCTCTGCGCAACTGCTCAAGTTCATCACTACGGGTCGTCTTCCGTCCAAGTCAGGCGGCGCTACTCATCTTCATCTTTAACGCCGCCAGCATCATATCATCGCCAACATCTCAACAACAAAGTTGCTCCCACATCATCTACGGCTACTAATGAACAGTGCTCCATTGTGATATGTTCATGTCTCTACTTGTAGTTGGTGTTACATGTGCAATGTCGACGTGCATGTTTTTCTGTTCATCTAGTATGTTAGGTTGTTGCATGCTAATTACTGTTATAGGCATGAATATCTATTGGAATTAATCACGAATTTGCATAATATTCCAACGGCGGATGTAGCCAAGTTCGGTGAACCTCGTTAAGAAATCTCGGTATCGTGCCTCATATGATTGTTTGGTCCTCGGATAATCGACTATACGCCTTGGATTATTCTAACAGTTGACATGATCCTACAGCATTTGTACAAATCCAGTCCGAGTTACATGTGTGAGTTGCTTCCTTGTCTCCACCGCCGCCAGGTACTCTACTCCTCATTGTTGAAATATATTGCCCGCCTTCCTCCATGAGTTCGGACTTCTGGATGAGTTGACTGGAGCATGAATTCAATATGGTATCCGATCCAAGAGGTCTTGAGTTCAAGACCCTGCCAACACAGTATTAAATAAAATGATTCTGCGGCCTACACCGATCTCACGTCTAAGGACTACAATAGCCTAGACGTGAGGGGCAGTGTTGAAAAATATTGCCCGCCTCCCTTCATCAATTCAGACTTTTGAATGAGTTAGCTGGAGCATGAATTCAATACTCATGTCTGGCGTAAAAGAAAAACTGAGCTTGACAAATCAGGAGCTGGAGACTTGGAGTGGTGGCTGTGAACAACAAAGGCCATTGTGTTGCTACATGTACCGAGCCTCTTTATGGTTCACAGGATCCTAAACTGGCAGATGCGACGGCTCTTCGCCGTGCTGTCTATTTGTCGCGGGATAAGAAGTTCTAACCTGTGATCTTTGCTTCAGACTGCCTGTCCTACACGAGGCCGATCATCTGTTGGTGCTGTGGTGGCTGACGTCAAGCAAGCAACTTCCACTTTGACTCTGACACTCTGTGTTCTACAAGAAATTCGCCAGCATTTTAATGTAGCTTGCTCATTTTTTAGCTCAATCATGTATGAACTTTAGTGGTCTTTGTGTTTTTCATTCTGTGCCAGAGTGCATCCGGGAGACTGTTAATTTGTTTGCTTAATCAATAAATAGAGCAGCGGCCAAGAAAAAGAAGCAAGCACGGCCTGATTCACATTCCCTATATGACACATCAGAATGAGATGATCAAATCTAACAAACAACAGCTAGTAAAAAAAGTTATCCATCCAGAAGACCATACATGCCCTCACAATTTTTGCATCTAAAAAAACTGGAAAAAGAACAACAGTCATGATTTGTGACAATCCTGTCCGGAATTGAGAGGCTTTTATATTGTTATAAAGATTACAGACATGATGTGATGGCAGCACTCCTGCACTTGCGGTAACAATCACCGAGGGGGCGGTGCGACGCAACAGTGATCGCTTTGCCAAACCGTTCCGAGGTGAAACGAGCCCATTGATGAATCTCGCTCTCTGGCATGCACATATTCAGCACAGGAGCGCATTCTAGTGTCACATGTGGTTCTATGGCCACATGCTCAAGTGCAGGACCCTTCTCAAGGATGCAACACAAGAGCTCAACCTGAGCCCGGTAACACCTGAACCCGCTCATGTAGACCGTCTTCAGGTGATCAAGGCGATGAATACAGGAGGCTTCCTCCCCTGTTCCCTCACCTTGCCAGCATTTGGCTCCCAACTTGTGATACATCATCTGTTTCAGGAGCAACAATTCACAGTCAATCAACATAATATTGCAGTACAGCTTTACTCGTTCTCAAACATCAACCTGTAAGTATGCGATCTACATATATGCCAAAATTAATGTACTCAGAAGTCAGCAGATGAGGAGAGTGTTGCTCTTGACGCTGCTGGCACACATTGGCCTGAGCCCATTGGGCGTGTGGTTCCTGTGGGTGATGATGTTGTGGTGCCTGGAGTGCCGGTGCCTAACCTTGGAGACATGTTCGCCATCAAGTTTGTTGAGTATCTATCAAACTTGGATTCTGCAATATCTAAGGCGTATGGATGTCTCTTGAGGGAAAATGCACGGAGGAACAAATGTAAGGATGGTGGTGCTCACCCTCAATCCGGCATCCGCAAGAAGAAATCCAACAAGTGCAAACGCAAGAAGGCTGGTGATAATGGAGAGGCACAAGTGGTTTCATGGTGCGGCTCTCTTGGCTGCAAACAGGGGCTCGGGTGTTTTTGTTGTCTTTGTCGATGTGTTTTTCTCATCTTGTAGCGGGTCGGTGGGGTTTCACTGGTGTTATTGTTACCCAAGTATTATGGTGTTGCAGGGGTGTGTTTTTTGCTCTGACGTTGTGGTCTTGTGGAGCCATAGTTCGGGAGTAGTCCGCACGAGTCGAGAAGTTTGTGACGGCTTCCGCCCGGTTTTCCATAAATTAACTGGGCAACTACCGTCTTCTTAATTAATGGATGAGGCAAATTTTTTGCCTCCGTTACGAAGAAAAAAATTTACATCCATGTTTAATCTGGAAAACTCAAGAAAGAGTACTCACATGCAATTTCAGCGTCTCTAGCTGGGGCGCAAAAGCCAAATAGTGCGCCAGTTGAAGAAGACCACTGTGGCTATTTGGAACCTTGGTGTCGATTTTTTATTTCACAAGTCAGATGCCTCAAATTCGTATACATGCATGCCGGTCTTGTTGTCACCATGTGTACCTGAAACATGACCAAAACAAGAAACATTAGCATTCGCTGTTTGAAGAACTGTGAGGTAAATGATGAAAATGGTAAATAACCGGGGTACCTGTGAGATCCAAACGGGAATATCTGCCTTCATATAAGCATGCATTATTAGCACCTTGACTGCCGAAATCCTGGGAATCGCAGTGAATGCATGCCCAAGTTCTTTATTATCTGTTTCAAACATTACTGTAGCCTTTTCTAATTTTGAGCAACCATGAAGTTCTATAGGAATCACATCCCCTTTGTACTCAAAATGGGTAAGGGCAGTAACATGAAAATCAATCATCTGGACAGGCATACGGGAAATTAGCAAATGTCTAAGTTTATTGAGTTGGTGTGGTATATTGAGATCAGTCACACCCGAGCAAGCAATGCGCTCCAAGTCCTCAAGACTAGAACAACTTAATAGCAAGCCTGGAAAATCTCCAGTTATTTTAACAGAGTGCAGAAGAAGCCTTGTGAGTTTTGTAAAGCCACATATATCTGAGTGTGGCTTTATAGAAACATCTTTCAGAAATAACGACTCGATTAAAGGGCCACCTTGAGCACATAAAGCGTCAAGAGGGAAGTGATAAACTCGTTTTGTTATTCTTCTTGACCAGAGGTTAATATCTATGATCTTTGCCTTTGCTGCAGTGCAAAAGTAAATCCACCTATTAAGATGATCGGAGGACTTCGGCTGGAGGCCACACCTGATGCTGAACTTGTTGAACCCTGTTCCACTGTGCTGTTGTATAATAGAATTGACCGTCTCAATGAACTTTGCTCTTTCTATTTTGACACTGTCCTCATCAGTGGACCGGTCTTTGGTGCCATCAAAACAGAGATTAGGATGGTGCGTCCAGAGTTTGGTCCAATTTCTGGACACAATGCTGGTCCTTGCAACCTCTTTCAATGAAAGCAGAGACAATATAATAGGTCGAATATCCTGGGACAAGAAAGGATGATAAGAAGGGTTAAGTTTTGATCAAAAATATCTGATAGGCATGGTAATCTGATAAAAAGTACTCCCTCTGTTCACTAATAAAAGATGTTCTAACTTTTTTTCTAATTTAATGTATGTAGACATGTTTTACTGTGTTTGTTCACTCATTTCTCTCGCCCATAGGCCATGAGATGGGCCATGGTGAACATTGGACTGACATATGGGCCCATGGTGGCAGGGCTTTCTTGACATCGACCATGAATTGCCGGCCGCCACTACAACCACGCCAGAGATCCACGACCAGGCATCACTCACGCGAAGCTGCACAATTGAGTAGCTTGACATGGCTGCGTTCGCCCCTGGCGACAAGCTCGAGGTCGCCCCAAGGCTGGCCTCACCAAGGCAGCGAGTCATGACGTGGCACTTGCGATACCTGCTCCTGACAGACTGCTCGAGGTTACTTCCATGGTCAATTCCTCTACTTTGACCACATCGACACAGGCCACCGAGAAGAAGAAGAGAGTCATGGAGATGCTGGCAGAGAACAAGGCCACGCTTGACGACATGCTCGCCAAGGCAGGTATGTCCCCATCTCCACCGACCCCGAACATGGTTCAGTCTGCAGCGACCTCGGCTGCTCCTCACACTGGTTCCGACTCCTCTCCCAACACACACGACAAGTGTTGCACGGATGGCCTCGACCAGGACGCTTATGAAGACGACCGCAAGGCAGTGTACCTGATCCCAGGTAGTGAGCATATATCCTTCACCGTGCCTCCAAAGGACTCGTCAAGACTGCCGCATGTGCCAGCTCTTGTGCTCGAGCTCGGCATGCTGATGCCCACCAAATGTTCAACGAAGTGTTCTGATATTGGCGCCAACACCATCTTGCTTGTGTCTATTCATGGCACCTACCGTGGAGCTGCTAAACCTGCTGCCCCGGCCACTGCCTTGCTTGAAACTGGCATCGTCGACATCATCAAACGGGATGCATCTGCATTGCACGATGATGTTCATCTCGACGCACTTACTATGGTCAGCACAAACTCTAATGCACTTGGGGCCAATTCTTTTGGCAGCTTAAAAAATAAGCCGCCTCCTCCCCAGCATAAGCTGTCTCACTTATCCATTGGGGCTTCTAAGCTAGTTATGGGATAACTAATTTAGAAGTCTCAACAAATTTAGGAGGCGGCTTATTTTTTAAGCTGGGGAGAGGCGGCTTATAGCTTCTAAGCTAGTTATGGGATAAATAATTTAGAAGTCTCAACAAACTTAGGAGGCGGCTTATTTTTTAAGCTGAGGAGAGGCAGCTTATTTTTTAAGCGAGCAGAGCTACGACCACTGCCGTGGGCGTCATTTGTGTGTCAATTTGGACTAGTGCATTTGAAGGAGTCCTGCACACAATCAGGTGCTAAACTTTTGAACCAGGCATTTGGTAAGTCACATGAAAATCCATATTGCTATGCTATCAGTTTAGCTTGCCTAGTTCGAACTCATGTAGCGAGCGAACAGAGTGGAAGACTCTTAACAATTACCGCTGGAAATCTCCTACTGAATATGTTGTCAAGTCTAAGATAGCAAATCTTGTTGCAGTGGAACTACATATGCTGCCCTCATATGTTGTTGATCACTTTCTGTGTGCTGGGAACACCCTTGGGTTTGTGGCATTTGTTGGTATGGCACCTGTGCAAGGTGATGCTGGAAATAAGAAATCGGCTGTAGCTTGGCTGCCCAACTACCATGGTGGTATAGATCTTAATTCTTGGAGCAGATATTATGCCATCCTCAGCTGGATGCATGAGAAGGGCCATCTCTTGGAAAATGAACAAGGACAATGCACTCATCTATGCAAGTTTCAGGGAGTTGACCCGAGTAGCTGCACATGGATTTACATGGGCATCATTCGACTGATTAAAGATGGATAAATCTAGATGCTTGGATGGAGTGCTGCCTCACCAAGTGGTGGTGATACATTGTGTTGCTGAAGCCCAGACTTCAGAGCTAGGGGGCATTGTGAGCATGAGAGCTAAGGACATGAAGAAGAGTGGGGAGAATACCGTGCTAGCAATGGACAAGGAGAAGACCGCCCAAGGGTTGGTGGAGGTTGGTGGACTTGTGCTGCTACTACAAATACAACAAAGTTTTTATCTTTTTACTGTTTGCGAACCACCAGGTGTGCACTTCGTCGCTTCATGCTTGCCGAGACATGTTTCGCGATCTTGGATACACAAGTACAATGGGACCCCGACGGCTTTCTGTCTGCTATAGACATTCTTGCAGAACGTATAACTAGCAACAGGGAACACCAGATGGCATGGGCTTCTAATGCTGATAGGAAGACCAACAGTGCACTCTCCTTCAGGTCATGTTCTCTATGGTCTGTGACAGGGCATTGCAATCGCAAGAAAATCTGGGTGTTGGTTTTCTGGGCGCTAGGGGAACACCTTGCTGAGCTACTACGCGCTCCTGGTACAACTAAATCAACACTCTTATTTGTGGAACAATTTTCACAAGGGGAATCCAATTACTATTCCATGTGCTCGCTACTTTGCATTTTAACTGCTCTCAACCATGGAGGCAACCAACTTGATCCCGACCAAACTGAACAACCATGGAGGCTGCCGATTTTGCTGCTTCTGCTTGTGATTATTTTGCTCACTGCCTATACACCTGGGCACTGTACCAGGATCATCTTGGCAAGCACCATGGAGCGCAACATCAGCACATTGCTTATACTTCCCACACAATAATTTTGTGTAGAACTGCCAACCACCATTTGATCCAGCTATGGAGTCCGGTCATTTGGTCTCTCGCTGAGCTACAACGTACATGGCAAACACTGCAGAAATTCAAGTTTGGCCAGTCAACAAGTTTTCCAATAGGTACTACTTCATCTAGCTTGCTGCTTTTGCATCAGAATATGCTTCCAGGTTGGGTATGCAGATTGTTCTGTGCGGTTCGAGCTCTGGTCATCCTGGAGACATCATGGTTTTAGTCCGAGGGTATCGTCATGTCGATCAAGTTGGCACTATGTTGTGTATTTCGGGCGAGCATCTCCAACTACACTTTTCTCGTCGACCAGCTTGGGGCTAAACCAACTTTCAAGGGGGGAGGGGGGGTCCCCTACTGGGCCACAAGATGGGCTGTGGTGGACATTGGACCGACATGTGGGCCCATGGTGGCAGGGAGGGGGCTGCAGATGGAGAATAGTCAGTCTGAGAGGGGACGAACAGAACAGAGCGATGAACTCTATCTTCTCGTCCTCAGCTCTTCTTCCTCGCCCATTGTGTCTCTGGATTTCCTATATCTAATGTGAGATTGCTTCCGTCTACCTCCCAAACCCCAGCTTCCCTCTTCAATCCCCTTCTCTGCGAGATTTGTGAGCTAGGTTCGTAACAATTTCAGTTCATATGTACTCCCTCCGTTCCTAAATATAAATCTTTGTAGAGATTTCACTATAAACTATGTACGGATGTATATAGGTGCATTTTAAGTAAGGATTCATTCATTTTGCTCCGTATTTAGTCCATTTAGTAGAATCCCTACAAAGACTTACATTTAGGAAGGGAGGGAGTAGTATGTACTGAAATATCCAAAACATCTTATAATAGTGAACGGAGGGAGTACTGGCTCAGTGCGTCAACATAATGTAAACTGGTAATTCCCCAACCAACCAAAAAAAGTGGAGAGGAGACACATGGTAACGGAAAAGAAATGATTTTACCTCGGGGAGATCCTCCATGTGGAAGGAGGATAGCCCGGGTTCGTCGCTGAGGCCACTGTGGCCCTCCGTCCTCCTCCGCTTGGTCGTCGCTTCATCCTCCATACTGCTGCAGGAAGGGAGGCAATCAAATCAAAAGAAACAAATCACGAGTCCTCTACTGCAGGAAATAATATAGGCGACTGACCCGACGCCGACCGCGACCCCGACCCTGATTCCGTTCCACACTTATCGATGGAGAACCTATCGGGAAGTGGCGGAGGAGACCAGAGAAGAGATTAAATCGATGGAGAACAGCCGAGTGAGAGCTAATGAGGGATCTATGATGGCAATGGTATTCCCGGGGTTTCCTAACCAAACATGGCGGCCATCACCGAGAGATAAAGTATGCTTCGCTATGTTGTGAGCTTCATAATTAGAGCGCCTAAACTCATGAATAAAGTTGCAAAACTCAAAAGCTACGGAGTGATCTAGTATTTCATGTACAATTGCGCCATAGCTTGCCCGGTTATCCTTGCGTAAGCTTTGAACCACCAGCTTACAATCCGAGGCAACTTGAATTCGTCTGAGATTTAAGTCATCTGCCAAAGCCAGAGATTCCCTGATGGCTAAGGCCTCAAGAGTTGGAGGGTCCGTAATGTTTGGAAAGCACAGCGAAGATGCTCCCAAGAACAATCTATCTTGATCCCTGCAAATGACGCCAACTGAACCATAACCTCGCCTAGAAACAGCTGCATCAACATTGATTTTGGCATTGCCGGCCGTCGGTGCCACCCATCTCAAAGATCTCGGAACTGTAGGTGTAGACTGCGTTAATGTTTTAGCATTAATGATCCGCATCTCACCCAAATAGTTCGATATGAAGCTGTTAACCGAGTGAGGTGATTGAAAAATATCCTCGTGAATGGCTTTCCTCCTTACTTTCCAAAGTGCCATAGGATGACAACTAGGCTATCAAACAGATCCTGGTTCAAAGATTCATACAGAGCAAAAGGCCACTCCTTTGGGGTGTCCTCAGCCCGGTCAAGCATGGATTCTACCAGATCATCGGGTGCCAAGGCCCAAATACTTGCTGCCATCGGACATGATATTAGTGCGTGCTTCCATGTATCAATTGATCCACATAACAAGCATGTATCCTCTGTCGCCATGTGGCGATGTTTCAGAACCGTTCCCGTCGGCATAGACTGCCGTGCTAGCCTCCACACAAACATTTTGAGTTTTGAGGGAACTTTGAGATACCATATCATAGCCCACTTGCTAGTTTTGCTGCGTTCGTATGATGTTCCCCCCTCCTCGTTCAGCCACGCCTCTCTACTAAGCTTCGTCCATAGAATCATGCGATATGCCGATCTCACAGAGAAACCACCCCGGGTTTCCTTATGCCATGCCCAAAAGTCTGCAACTCTTCGCGTACACAGCAGGATTTTGAGGATAGCTTCTGCGTCAAAATGAGTGAATGCTGCCCGGACCAGGCCCTCGTTCTAGCTTGCTGATGAAGCATTGATGAGTTCTGCCACTCTTTCAGGAGGGTTTTGTAGAAGCGAGGTGATCGGGCATTTAAAGCTGTCCCTCGGGATCCAGTTGTGTTGCCATATACTCGTGGATTCTCCATCCCCAATTCTGCGTATGAGCCCTTGAGCTAAAATGTCCCGCCCGTCCAAGACAGCCCGCCATATTTGGGACGGATGAGCTCCCAATTCAGCTTGCAGCAAGGTACAGTCCAGATAGTAGGCGGCTTTCAAAATCCTTGCACTGAGGGAAGAACTATCTGTTAAGGTCCTCGAAGCTTGCCTTGCAAGGAGGGCTAGGTTAAATATCTCTAAATCTCTAAAACCTAGCCCTCCCAAGTACTTTGGCATGGTTAGGATATCCCATGCTACCCAACTTGGCTTCCTGCGTCCTCGCTTAGATCCCCAAAAAAACTGTCGGATGGTGGATGTAATGTTGTCACATAGTCCTCGTGGTAATCTGAAGCAAGACATTGAGAATACCGGAATCGCTTGAGCTACTGACTTGATCAAAACTTCCTTCCCGGCCGACGAGAGTAGTTTTTCCATCCACCCTTTGATCTTCTCCCAAACCCTATCTCAAAGATATCTGAACGTTCCATTTTTCGAGTGACCAACATCAGTCGGCATACCAAGATAGCGCTCGCTCAACGATTCATTGTGCACCTGCAAGTTGTTTTTTTACAGTTTCCTTCATAATAGCTAGGCAGCCCTTACTGAAGAATATCGAAGATTTTTCATTGTTGATCCTCTATCCAGAAGCATTACAATAAGTATCAAGTAGGTTTGACACAGCGATCGATCCTTCCCCACTGGCCTTGAATAGCAACAGGCTATCATCTGCAAACAGAAGATGGTTCACGGTGGGAGCCGAGGGAGCCACCTTGATTCCTGTCAAAGACGACTGAGAACTTGATTTAAGGAGGCACGAGAGGCCCTCTGCTGCAATGAAGAATAAGTAGGGGGAGATCGGGTCTCCCTGTCAAATACCTCGGGTAGGATTAAAAGAATCAAGTCTTTCACCATTAAAATAGACTGAAAATGAGACGGAGGATACCATACCCATGACAGTGTCTATCCAGTGTTGCTCGAATCCCAGCTTTGTCATTATTCCTCTGAGATAATCCCACTCCAATCTGTCATAAGCCTTCATCATATCCAATTTTAGAGGGCAGAAACTATTTGATTTGGCCCTTGACCGTTTCAAAAAATGCAAACACTCATAAGCACATATAATGTTGTCTGTGATTAACCTCCTAGGAACAAAAGCAGATTGTTCTTCAGAGATAATGTCAGGCAGTATTACTTTCAGTCTGTTTGATATCACCTTAGACGCTATCTTGTACAAAACATTGCATAGACTTATTGGACGAAATTGAGCAAGTAGCGTTGGGTTATTTACCTTAGGAATTAGCACCAACATTGTATCATTAATCGATCTCGGGCTCTCTTCACCCCTGACCATTCTGAGAACTATACTGGTCACTTCATCACCACATACGTCCCAATGACGTTGGTAAAAGTGAGCCGGGAAACCGTCGGGCCCTCGTGCTTTGGTTGGAAACATCTGGAAAAGAGCAGATTTAACCTCCTCCTTAGTGTAAGGGGAACACAAAGTGGCATTCATCTCGTCTGTAACCTTCCTGGGCACATGATCTAGCACTGTGTAGGATCGAAAGTATGTCTAGAGGGGGGTGATTAGACTACTTGACCAAATGAAAATCTAGCCTTTTCCCAATTTTAGTTCTTGGCAGATTTTAGCAACTTAGCACAAGTCAAGCAATCAACCTACACATGCAATTCTAAGAGTATAGCAGCGGAATGTAAAATAATTGCATATGAAGGTAAAGGGAGGAGTTTGAGGGAGCAAACGCAATGTTGACACGGAGATTTTTTATCCGTGGTTCCGATAGGTGGTGCTATCGTACATCACGTTGATGGAGACTTCAACCCACGAAGGGTCACGGTTGCGCGAGTCCACGGAGGGCTCCACCCACGAAGGGTCCATGATACGTCCATTTTGCATCATGCTTTTATATCGATATTTATTGCATTATGGGCTGTTATTACACATTATGTCACAATACTTATGCCTATTTTCTCTTATTTTACAAGGTTTACATGAAGAGGGAGAATGCCAGCAGCTGGAATTCTGGGCTGGAAAAGGAGCAAATATTATAGACCTATTCTGCACAACTCCAAAAGTCCTGAAACTCCACGGAAGTTATTTTTGGAAATAATAAAAAATACTGAGCGAAGAAAATACCAGAGGGGACCCACACCCTGGGCAAGAGGGTGGGGGCGCGCCCTACCCCCCTGGGCGCGCCCCCTGCCTCGTGGGCCCCCTGGTGGCCCTCCGGTGCCCATCTTTTGCTATATGAAGTCTTTCATCCGAGAAAAAATCATAAGCAAGCTTTCGGGAAGAAACTCCGCCGCCACGAGGCGGAACCTTGGCGGAACCAATCTAGGGCTCCGGCAGAGCTGTTCTGCCGAGGACACTTCCCTCCGGGAGGGGGAAATCATCACCATCGTCATCACCAACGCTCCTCTCATCGGGAGGGGGCCAATCTCGATCAACATCTTCACCAGCACCATTTCCTCTCAAACCCTAGTTCATCTCTTGTATCCAATTCTTGTCTCTAAGTCTGAGATTGGTACGTGTAGGTTGCTAGTAGTGTTGATTGCTCCTTGTAGTTGATGCTAGTTGGTTTATTTGGTGGAAGATCATATGTTCAGATCCTATATGCATATTAATACCCCTCTGATTATGAACATGAATATGCTTTGTGAGTAGTTACGTTTGTTCCTGAGGACATGGGAGAAGTCTTGCTATTAGTAGTCATGTGAATTTGGTATTCGTTCGATATTTTGATGAGATGTGTGTTGTCTCTCTTCTAGTGGTGTTATGTGAACGTCGACTACATGACACTTCACCATTGTTTGGGCCTAGAGGAAGGCATTGGGAAGTAATAAGTAGATGATGGGTTGCTAGAGTGACAGAAGCTTAAACCCTAGTTTATGCGTTGCTTCGTAAGGGGCTGATTTGGATCCATATGTTTCATGCTATGGTTAGGTTTACCTTAATACTTCTTTTGCAGTTACGGATGCTTGCAATAGGAGTTAATCATAAGTGGGATGCTTGTCCAAGTAAGGGCAGCACCCAAGCACCGGTCCACCCACATATCAAATTATCAAAGTACCGAACGCGAATCATATGAATGTGATGAAAACTAGCTTGACGATAATTCCCATGTGTCCTCGGGAGCGCTTTTCTCTATATAAGAGTTTGTCCAGGCTTGTCCTTTGCTACAAAAAGGATTGGGCCACCTTGCTGCACTTTATTTACTTTTGTTACTTGTTACCCGTTACAAATTACCTTATCACAAAACTATCTGTCACCGATAATTTCAGTGCTTGCAAAGAATACCTTGCTGAAAACCGCTTATCATTTCCTTCTGCTCCTCGTTGGGTTCGACACTCTTACTTATCAAAAGGACTACAATATATCCCCTATACTTGTGGGTCATCAAGACTCTTTTCTGGCGCCGTTGCCGGGGAGTGAAGCGCCTTTGGTAGGTGGAATTTGGTAAGGAAAACATTATATAGTGTGCTGAAATTTACTGTCACTTGTTACTATGGAAAGTAATCCTTTGAGGGGCTTGTTAAGGGTATCTTCACCCCGACCGGTAGAGCAAATAGTTGCTCCTCAACCTACTGAACCTACTGAAAATGTCTACTTTGAAATTCCTTCGGGTATGATAGAAAAACTGCTAGCTAATCCTTTTGCAGGAGATGGAACATTGCATCCCGATTTACACCTAATCTATGTGGATGAAGTTTGTGGATTATTTAAGCTTGCAGGTATGCCCGATGATGTTATCAAGAAGAAGGTCTTCCCTTTATCTTTGAAGGGAGATGCATTGACATGGTATAGGCTATGTGATGATATGGGATCATGGAACTACAAACGATTGAAATTGGAATTTCATCAGAAGTTTTATCATATGCATCTTGTTCATCGTGATCGTAATTATATATATAATTTTTGGCCTCGCGAAGGAGAAAGCATCGCTCAAGCTTGGGGAGGCTTAAGTCAATGTTATATTCATGCCCCAATCATGAGCTCTCGAGAGAAATGATTATTCAAAAATTTTATGCTCGGCTTTCTGACAACAATCGCACCATGCTCGATACTTCTTGTACTGGTTCTTTCATGATGAAGACTATTGAATTCAAATAGGATTTATTGGAAAGAATTAAACGCAACTCTGAAGATTGGGATCTCGATGAAGGTAAGGAGTCAGGTATAACACCTAAGTTTGATTGTGTTAAATCTTTTACGGATACCGATGTTTTCCGTAAATTTAGCACTAAATATGGACTTGACTCTGAGGTAGTAGCTTCCTTTTGTGAATCCTTTGCTACTCATATTGATCTCCCTAAGGAGAAGTGGTTTAAATATCATCCTCCCATAGAAGTAAAAGTAGTTGAACCTATTAAAGTTGAAGAAAAGACTATCACTTATAATGATCCTATTGTTCCTACTGCTTATGTTGAGAAACCACCTTTCCCTGTTAGGATAAAGGATCATGCTAAAGCTTCAACCGTGGTTCGTAAGAGTAATACTAGAACCTATACACCTCCTGAGCAAGTTAAAGTTGAACCTAATATTGCTATGGTTAAGGATCTCTTGGCTGATAATATTGATGGGCATGTCATTTACTTTTGTGATGAGACTGCTAGAATTGCCAAACCTGGTGCTAAAGATAAACATAGACCTGTGGTAGGCATGCCTGTTATCTGTTAAAATAGGAGATCATTGTTATCATGGCTTGTGTGATATGGGTGCTAGTGCTAGTGCAATACCTATTGACTTATACAAAGAAATTATGCATGATATTGCACCCGCTGAGTTAGAAGAAATTGATGTCACCATTAAGCTTGCCAATAGAGATACCATTTCACCGATTGGGATTGTTAAAGATGTTGAAGTCTTGTGTGGGAAAGCTAAATATCCTACTGATTTTCTTGTTCTTGGTTCCCCACAAGATAGAGTTTGTCCTATTATATTTGGTAGACCCTTCTTGAATACTGTTAATGCTAAGATAGACTGCGAAAAGGATGTTGTTACTATTGGTTTGGATGATATGTCTCATGAGTTTAATTTTTCTAAATTTCGTAGACAACCTCGGGCTGAGGAATTGCCTAGTAAAGATGAAATTATTGTTCTTGCTTCTATTGTCGTACCTCCTAGTGATCCTTTAGAACAATATTTGCTAGACCATGAAAATGATATGTTTATGAATGAAAGAAGGGAAATAGATGAAGTATTCTTTAAACAGGGACCTATTCTGAAACACAATTTACCTGTTGAAATCCTAGGGGATCCTCCTCCACCCAAGGGTGATCCCGTGTTTGAGCTTAAACCATTGCCTGATACTCTTAAATATGATTATCTTGATGAAAAGAAGATATATCATGTTATTATAGTGCTAACCTTTCAGAGCATGAAGAAGAGAAATTATTGAAAACTCTGAAGAAGCACCGTGCTGCTATTGGATATACTCTTGATGATCTTAAGGGCATGTAACATCCCAAATTTTCAATTTGGAATGTTATACATAGATCATCATTTGCATATCATGTTTCGTTGCATTTTGACAAATCCTCGATAAATCCTAAGCAACTCAAGGACCCTCGGAGAGAGTTGGGGATTTTCTTGAATTTTTTTTCTTATTTGATTTTTCAACGAGGATTTTGGTTTTAATTATTTTTCTCTCCGAAAAAATATTTCATCTTTAAATAAACGAGAGGAGAAAATATGACTTCTCCAAAACATTGAAATACTGGAGGAAAAATGTTAAAATCATTATTTGGAATTTATTGGATTTTATTTGTAATTTTTATTGCATTTAAAAAATATGCATGTTTTCAAAATATGTATTTTTGATTTTAAAAGTGTTCACCCTATTCTAGATTTTCTAACTAGACGGGGAAAATTTATTTCATATTTTTCTGATTTTTATTTATTTTTCTACGCAATTTTTCCCACGGAACTTATTTTAAAAAAAAAGTAAACGCGCCGCGCCGACTGGGCCGAGCCCAGCCGACGGCCCACCCCGCCGCGACCTCTCCTTCTTCCCCACGACGCCGCCGGAGTCCGGCCTCGCCACGGGAACCGCCGCCGCCTCGGTGCCCCCTTCCCCAAGCCCCCTAGCCCCCCCTCCATATATACCCCCCCTCCGTTTTCGCCACCATCGCCGCCGGAGGAGCCGCCCGCCGCCGCCGCATCTAGCCCGCCGCCGCCGCCGCCTTTGCCTCGCCGCCCGCCGTCGGAGCCCCGCCCCCTCGCCGCCGGAGCCGCCGCCCCCGAGCCCCGCACCCCCGCCGCCCGAGCCCCGCCCGCCGGAGTCCCGCCGAGGTACTGCCGTCGCCGGCCGTTTTTGCTATTGACCGGTTTTTCTAAAAAAAACTTTTGTTTAAAAAAAACCCTAGATCGGTTTTTTTTCGATTTTCTTATTTCACGAGCGTTCACCGAACCGTTCGTTTTAACGAACGCGTTCGTCGGTTTTTCTCTGTTAACGAACGTCCGTTATTTAACCGTTCGTCCGTTTTTCTTTTTCGTCGGATTTTCTCGTTATTTTCTCAGATTCGATTTCTGATCGAATTTTCGAATCTGTTTAACTTTTCGCTCGTTTATCGGAATCAGGTGATTCAAGCGCCTAGAGTTTCGTCTCGAAATTCTCTTTCCGTTTAACCTACTCAAACAAGTTTTTGCTACAGTAAAATTTGACCTAGATCCAGATTAGCAAACGAAGTTTCTTTCTTTCGCCGTTTGACTTTCGTTGCTTCTTTCGAGTTGATTCTTTTTGCAAACCAGAGTTCTTAAGTTGAACTTTCTGGTTGGATCTTTCTTTCGAGTTTTACCTGTGCATTAGATGAGTACTGATTGTATGCTTGTTTGTTTGCGATAGAGTACCCGGAGTGTGCCGCTTGTTACTTCGACTCGCTAGGTTTTGCGGATCATCAGCAAGGCAAGTAACACTTTGATCATACCCCGTTCATACCCAGTTTTATTGCATTAGATCTATTTCCTCATACACATTGCATGATTAGGATCTAATTAAACTGTGGGTATTGGGAAGTAGTTGAGGTAGTACCTATTACCTGTTCTTTATCAAACCCTTGGGAGTTACTTCTACGTTGATATTATATTGCCATGCTATGCGTAGACGTGGATTGGGTTTGAGAGATATTCATGACAGATGTGAGTTGTTTAATAATGGTTCAACTTAAGGTGGCAACTAAAACTCACATCTGGGTGGATTGAGGCACCTGGAGAACCCAGTGTTGTCTGTATGTATTAGGTCCGCCACCCAGGCTCAAAGGGATCATAAGATTATTCATGCTAGAAACTTCCGTGTGCAGCCGCAAGCTATTATGGGCTCTAGCATAGCTGAGTAGGTTACAGGATCTCTTGAAGAGGTGGACTAGCAGATGTAGGGGAAAGTAGGTGTACCGGTCCATCCAGAGTAGAGAGTGACTGTTTCTGAAAGACTGTGTCTCGGTCATCCGTTTCTCAAACATCATGCAGTGCGAGAATCAAGCGGAGGCGATCGAGTCTTGTGGGAAAAGTGCACAAACCTCTGCAGAGTGTACAAACTGATCATGATTAGCCGTGTCCCCGATTATGGACAACTTGAGTATCTAGTACCTGGATTATCATTTGAATCTCATCACCGTGATACTTATAATTAATTTTGTTGGGTTAATGATGTCACTTAATTGGGATTGAGTTGGAGGTACCTTCTCAATGTTTCAACCACCATGATAGTTAAATAAAAATTTATTCCTTTGTAGTAGGATAAAATTGGCTTTTCGCAAAAACTGTAACCATAGAGCCTTTCCACCAGCCATATATGCATATAGTATAGCATTATCATTGTTCATTGCTCTCTATGTGTTACATTGCCAGCATATTCTATGTGCTGACCCGTTTTCGGGCTGCAACGTTTCATGTTGCAGATTTTTCAGACGACGAGTAAGGTGCCTTAGGTCGTGGTCTTATACTCAGTGATGCCGCTGGAGTTGATGGACTCACTTATCTTCCAAGCCTTCCGCTGTTATCGTTTTTAGATGACCTTAAGCCATGTTTACTCTTAATCTCTTCAGAGATATTCGATGTAATAAGTGTGTGATTGCTACTCTGTTATAAATCCTCCATTTGTACTGTGCGTGTCAGCATTACTGATCCAGGGATGACACTGGTGCACAGCAGCACAGGCCATTTGAGGTCTGGTCGCTACAGGGCATTAGTCCCACCTTATGTCAACACAAAATAAATTTGGAGAAAGATGCCAAACCAGTTATTGATCACCAACGACGGCTGAATCTTAAGATGAAAGAAGTGGTAAGAAAGGAAATACTAAAGCTCCTTGAGGCAGGTATAATCTATCCCGTTGCTGATAGTCAGTGGGTAAGTCATGTCCATTGTGTTCCTAAGAAGGGAGGTATTACTGTTGTTCCTAATGATAAAGATGAATTGATTCCGCAAAGAATTATTACAGGTTATAGGATGGTAATTGATTTCCGCAAATTAAATAAAGCTACAAAAAAGGATCATTACCCCTTGCCATTCATTGATCAAATGCTAGAAAGATTATCCAAACATACACATTTTTGCTTTCTAGATGGTTACTCTGGTTTCTCACAAATACCTGTGTCAGCTGATGATCAAGCAAAGACCACTTTTACTTGCCCTTTCGGTACTTTTGCTTATAGACGTATGCCTTTTGGTTTATGTAATGCACCTGCTACCTTTCAAAGATGCATGATGGCTATATTCCTGACTTTTGTGAAAAGATTTGTGAGGTTTTCATGGACGATTTCTCCGTTTATGGATCCTCTTTTGATGATTGCTTGAGCAACCTTGATCGAGTTTTGCAGAGATGTGAAGAAACTAATCTTGTTTTGAATTGGGAAAAGTGCCACTTTATGGTTAATGAAGGCATTGTCTTGGGGCATAAAATTTCTGAAAGAGGTATTGAAGTTGATAAAGCTAAAGTCGATGCTATTGAAAAGATGCCATGTCCCAAGGACATCAAAGGTATAAGAGGCTTCCTTGGTCATGCCGGTTTTTATAGGAGGTTCATTAAGGACTTCTCAAAAATTTCTCGGCCTCTGACTAATCTATTACAAAAAGATATACCTTTTGTCTTTGATGATGATTGTGTAGAAGCATTTGAAATACTTAAGAAAGCATTGATTTCTGCACCTATTGTTCAGCCACCTGATTGGAATTTACCCTTTGAAATTATGTGTGATGCTAGTGATTATGCTGTAGGTGCTGTTCTAGGGCAAAGAGTTGATAAGAAATTAAATGTTATTCAATATGCTAGTAAAACTCTAGACAGTGCTCAGAGAAATTATGCTACTACTGAAAAAGAATTCTTAGCAGTTGTATTTGCTTGTGATAAGTTCAGACCTTATATTGTTGATTCTAAAGTAACTATTCACACGGATCATGCTGCTATTAAATATCTTATGGAAAAGAAAGATGCTAAACCTAGACTTATTAGATGGGTTCTCTTGCTACAAGAATTTGATTTGCATATTATTGATAGAAAGGGAGCTGAGAACCCCGTTGCAGACAACTTGTCTAGGTTAGAAAATGTTCTTGATGACCCACTACCTATTGATGATAGCTTTCCTGATGAACAATTAAATGTCATAAATGCCTCTCGTACTGCTCCATGGTATGCTGATTATGCTAATTACATTGTTGCTAAATTTATACCACCTAGTTTCACATACCAGCAAAAGAAAACGTTTTTCTATGATTTGAGACATTACTTTTGGGATGACCCACATCTTTATAAAGAAGGAGTAGATGGTGTTATTAGGCGTTGTGTACCTGAGCATGAACAGGAACAGATCCTACGCAAGTGTCACTCCGAGGCTTATGGAGGACACCACGCTGGAGATAGAGCTGCACATAAGGTATTGCAATCCGGTTTTTATTGGCCTACTCTCTTCAAGGATGCTCGTAAGTTTGTCTTATCTTGTGATGAATGTCAAAGAATTGGTAATATTAGTAGACGTCAAGAAATGCCTATGAATTATTCACTTGTTATTGAACCATTTGATGTTTGGGGCTTTGATTATATGGGACCGTTTCCTGCCTCTAATGGGTATACTCATATTTTAGTGGCTGTTGATTACGTTACTAAGTGGGTAGAAGCTATTCCAACTAGTAGTGCTGATCATAACACTTCTATTAAGATGCTTAAAGAAGTTATTTTTCCAAGGTTTGGAGTCCCTAGATATTTAATGACTGATGGTGGTTCACACTTTATTCATGGTGCTTTCCGTAAAATGCTTGCTAAGTATGATGTTAATCATAGAATTGCATCTCCTTATCACCCACAGTCTAGTGGTCAAGTAGAATTGAGCAATAGAGAGCTCAAATTCATTTTGCAAAAGACTGTTAATAGATCTAGAAAGAATTGGTCTAAGAAACTTGATGATGCATTATGTCCTATAGAACTGCATATAAAAATCCTATGGGTATGTCTCCGTATAAAATGGTTTATGGAAAAGCATGTCACTTACCTCTCGAATTAGAACATAAGGCATATTGGGCTTTTAAAGAACTCAATTATGATTTCAAACTTGTCGGTGAGAAGAGGTTATTTGACATTAGCTCACTTGATGAATGGAGAACCCAAGCCTATGAGAATGCCAAATTGTTTAAAGAAAAAGTTAAAAGATGGCATGATAAAAGGATACAAAAGCGTGAGTTTAATGTAGGTGATTATGTATTGCTATACAACTCTCGTTTAAGATTTTTTGCAAGGAAACTTCTCTCTAAATGGGAAGGTCCGTACGTTATCGAGGAGGTCTCCGGTGCCATAAAAATCAACAACTTCGAAGGCACAAATCCGAAGGTGGTGAACGGTCAAAGAATCAAACATTATATCTCATGTAATCCTATAAATGTTGAAACCAATGTTATTGAAACCGTAACCCCGAAGGAATACATAAGGGACACTTTCCAGAACGTTTCAGACTCCGAAAAGGAATAGGTATGTGGTACGGCAAGTAAACCGACTCCAAAACAGTTCTAATGGCAAATTTTCTCCGTTTTGGAATATTTAGAAAAATAGGAAAATAAGAAGCAGTCCGGGAAGGACACGAGGCCTCCACGAGGGTGGAGGGTGCACCCTACCCCCCTGGGCGCGCTCCCCTGCCTCGTGGGCACCTCGTGTACTCTCCGGACTCCGTTTTCTTGCACAATACTTCTTTCGGTCGGTAAAAATTCATTATATAATCTCCCGAAGGTTTTGACCACCGTATCACGCAATTATCCTCTGTTTTTGTTTCGAGTTGTTGCTGCTGCAGATTAGAGCAAGATGTCTTCTCAAGAGCCAGTCGGGGAGAGCCGGGTGTCTCATCCGGCATCGAGATCAAGGACAAACAGCGATGCTGACCACTTTGGGCCAGCAACGGAAGAAGAGATGGAGGCTGATTTGAAGAGGATAGATGCCATGGAGGAGGATCAAGAAGTCACTTCTCGCTTCCGAGCTAGATTCACGATGGGGGAACTACAGAGCTCGGCTGTTCCAAACTCGGTTATCCCTTCCAATGTTAGATTTCTTTCTTACGAGAATATGAAAAAGAGTGTTACTTGTTCCCCCGCAGCTATGCAACATCCATGGGTGCAAGGAGCTTTAACCGTCACGGGTAAGCTCCGTAAGGAGATAATGGATCTCAAGCAGCAACTCAATAAGCTCGAGGAAGAGAATCGTATCCTGAGGAGTATCATCGCCAAGAATATCACACCACCACCTCCGAAGAAAGAGACATAATCACATGGGTATGGGCACTCCCCCTGGCAACTACCAAGCTTGGGGGAGGTGCCCCGGTATCGTATCACCATCACACTTCTATCTTTACCGTTTTCTCAGTTCGATCCTCTTAGTAATATCTTGATCTAGTAGAGTAAAGTTTTAGTATGATTTAGTTTTTAGTTTTGCTTTATGATCCCTTTATGTAATCGAGTTCGTGATCTATATAATAAAGATTAGTGTTGAGTCAAGGGCTTGATTATTTTGCTATGATCTTGAGGAAATAAAAGAAGAAGAAAGAATAAAAAGAAATAAAGAGATCATATTTATCTTATGGAGAGTAATGACTTCACATAGAAAGAGTATAATGATTAAAAGTTGTTGAGAGTTGACAAACATAGCTTTGGTCATCGTTGCAATTAATAGGAAGTAATAAAGAAAGAGAGGTTTCACATATAAATATACTATCTTGGACACCTTTTATGATTGTGAGCACTCATTAAAATATGACATGCTAAAGAGTTGATGTTGGACAAGGAAGACAATGTAATGGGTTATGTTTTCTTATATCTGAGATATGGATCATCCAACATGTTGAGCTTGCCTTTCCCCCTCATGCTAGCCAAATTCTTTGCACTAAGTAGAGATACTACTTGTGCTTCCAAATACCCTTAAACCCAGTTTTGCCATGAGAGTCCACCATATCAACCTATGGATTGAGTAAGATCCTTCAAGTAAGTTGTCATCGGTGCAAGCAATAAAAATTGCTCTCTAAACATGTATGATTGATTAGTGTGGAGGAAATAAGCTTTATACGATCTTGTGATGTGGAAGAAATAAAAGCGACGGACTGCATAATAAAGGTCCATATCACAAGTGGCAATATAAAGTGACGTTCTTTCGCATTAAGATTTTTGTGCATCCAACCCTGAAAGCGCATGACAACCTCTGCTTCCCTCTGCGAAGGGCCTATCTTTTACTTTTATCTTCTACCTTATGCAAGAGTCATGGTGATTTTCACCTTTCCTTTTTACATTTTATCCTTTGGCAAGCACAGTGTGTTGGAAAGATCCTGATATATATATATATATATATATATATATATATATATATATATATATATATATATATATATATATATATATAATTGGATGTAAGTTAGCATGAACTATTATTGTTGACATTACCCTTGAGGTAAAAGGTTGGGAGGCGAAACTATAAGCCCCTATCTTTCTCTGTGTCCGATTAAAACTCTGTAACCACAAGTATTGCGTGAGTGTTAGCAATTGTGAAAGACTAAATGATGGTTGAGTATGTGGACTTGCCGAAAAGCTCTTACATAGACTCTTTCCGATATTATGATAAATTGCAATTGCTTCAATGACTGAGATTATAGTTTGTTGGTTCTCAATGGAGTTTCTGATTCATACTTGACATTGTGAATAGATTTTTACTTGAGCATAAGAAATCATATGACAATATCCATATATGCTGCTGTTATAAGAATAATCATGATGCCCTCATGTCTGTATTTTATTTTATCGACACCTCTATCTCTAAACATGTGGACATATTTATCGTTATCGGCTTCCGCTTGAGGACAAGCGAGGTCTAAGCTTGGAGGAGTTGATACGTCCATTTTGCATCATGCTTTTATATCGATATTTATTGCATTATGGGCTGTTATTACACATTATGTCACAATACTTATGCCTATTTTCTCTTATTTTACAAGGTTTACATGAAGAGGGAGAATGCCAGCAGCTGGAATTCTGGGCTGGAAAAGGAGCAAATATTAGAGACCTATTCTGCACAACTCCAAAAGTCCTGAAACTCCACGGAAGTTATTTTTGGAAATAATAAAAAATACTGAGCGAAGAAAATACCAGAGGGGACCCACACCCTGGGCAAGAGGGTGGGGGCGCGCCCTACCCCCCTGGGCGCGCCCCCTGCCTCGTGGGCCCCCTGGTGGCCCTCCGGTGCCCATCTTTTGCTATATGAAGTCTTTCATCCGAGAAAAAATCATAAGCAAGCTTTCGGGAAGAAACTCCGCCGCCACGAGGCGGAACCTTGGCGGAACCAATCTAGGGCTCCGGCAGAGCTGTTCTGCCGAGGACACTTCCCTCCGGGAGGGGGAAATCATCACCATCGTCATCACCAACGCTCCTCTCATCGGGAGGGGGCCAATCTCGATCAACATCTTCACCAGCACCATTTCCTCTCAAACCCTAGTTCATCTCTTGTATCCAATTCTTGTCTCTAAGTCTGAGATTGGTACGTGTAGGTTGCTAGTAGTGTTGATTGCTCCTTGTAGTTGATGCTAGTTGGTTTATTTGGTGGAAGATCATATGTTCAGATCCTATATGCATATTAATACCCCTCTGATTATGAACATGAATATGCTTTGTGAGTAGTTACGTTTGTTCCTGAGGACATGGGAGAAGTCTTGCTATTAGTAGTCATGTGAATTTGGTATTCGTTCGATATTTTGATGAGATGTGTGTTGTCTCTCTTCTAGTGGTGTTATGTGAACGTCGACTACATGACACTTCACCATTGTTTGGGCCTAGAGGAAGGCATTGGGAAGTAATAAGTAGATGATGGGTTGCTAGAGTGACAGAAGCTTAAACCCTAGTTTATGCGTTGCTTCGTAAGGGGCTGATTTGGATCCATATGTTTCATGCTATGGTTAGGTTTACCTTAATACTTCTTTTGTAGTTACGGATGCTTGCAATAGGAGTTAATCATAAGTGGGATGCTTGTCCAAGTAAGGGCAGCACCCAAGCACCGGTCCACCCACATATCAAATTATCAAAGTACCGAACGCGAATCATATGAATGTGATGAAAACTAGCTTGACGATAATTCCCATGTGTCCTCGGGAGCGCTTTTCTCTATATAAGAGTTTGTCCAGGCTTGTCCTTTGCTACAAAAAGGATTGGGCCACCTTGCTGCACTTTATTTACTTTTGTTACTTGTTACCCGTTACAAATTACCTTATCACAAAACTATCTGTCACCGATAATTTCAGTGCTTGCAGAGAATACCTTGTTGAAAACCGCTTATCATTTCCTTCTGCTCCTCGTTGGGTTCGACACTCTTACTTATTGAAAGGACTACGATAGATCCCCTATACTTGTGGGTCATCAGTCCACGAAGAAGCAAACTTGTCTATCCCACCATGGCCATCGCCCACGAAGGACTTGCCTCACTAGGGTAGATCTTCACAAAGTAGGCGATCTCCTTGCCCTTACAAACTCCTTGGTTCAACTCCACAATCTTGACGGAGGCTCCCAAGTGACACCTAGCCAATCTAGGAGACACCACTCTCCAAGAGGTAACAAATGGTGTGTTGATGATGAACTCCTTGCTCTTGTACTTCAAATGATAGTCTCCCCAACACTCAACTCTCTCTCACAGGATTTGGATTTGGTGGAAAGAAGATTAGAGTGGAAAGCAACTTGGGGAAGGCTAGAGATCAAGATTTATGTGGTTGGAATGGGATATCTTGACCTCAACACAAGTGTAGGTGGTTCTCTCTCAGAAAATATGTGTTGGAAGTGTAGGCATGTTCTGATGGCTCTCTCCACGAGTGAAGAGTGGGTGGAGGGGGTATATATATAGCCTCCACACAAAATCTAATCGTTACACACAAATCACCAAACTCGGTGGGACCGATTCAGAGAACTCGGTCAGACCGATTTGGTTCATAATGTGACCATTAGGTATTTCGGTGGGACCGACATGTCAACTCGGTGGGACCGATTTTATTAGGGTTAGGGCATAACGTAATCTCGGTGAGACCGATTTTGGTAATAGACTAACAAAGAGTTGGTCAGGCAAACTCGGTGGGACCGATTCGCTCATCTCGGTTGGACCGAAACGTTACGAAAGGGAAACAGAGAGTTTGCATTGCAATCTCGGTGGGACCGATCGCTCATCTCGGTTTGACCAAAACGTTACGAAGGGAAACAGAGTGATTACAATCCCATCTCGGTGAGACCGAGATCCCTATCGGTGAGACCGAAAAGACTAGGGTTTCAGGCAGTGGCTATGTCAACTGAACTTGGTGGCTCCGGATATGAAATTTTGGTGGGGCCGAGTTGGACTTTTTGGTTTGGGACATATGTGGATATGAGAAAGAGTGGAGGGTTTTTGGAGCATATCACTAAGCATTTTGAGCAAGAACCTCATTAAGCAACACCTCATCCCCTCTTAATAGTATTGGCTTTTCCTATAGACTCAATGTGATCTTGGATCACTAAAATAGAAAATGTAGAGTCTTGTGCTTTGAGCTTGAGCCAATCTTTTGTCCTTTGCATTTTGAAGGGTCCACTTTCTAATCCATGCCATGCCAATCATTGAGCTTTCCTGAAATATTTATCTTGAAATAGCATTAGCTGAATGAGCTATATGTTGTTAGAAATTACCAAAACCACCCAGGGATAGTTGCACTTTCACACTGCCTGCATATTTTGCACCCCCTCGGACTGATATAATGACTGGTAAAAACCATTTGCTAATGCTTTTAGCTCTCCCGGGTCCGTTATTTCCACACCGAGAGAGTTCTGTAATGCCTTAATCATGTTCTTCTTCCGACGGAGGCTAGCTCGCAGGTGAAAAAACTTGGTATTTTTATCTCCAGCAGACAGCCACTCCACCCTTGCTCTTTGACGCCACATAATCTCCTCCCGGTGATACATCTCTATCAACCGTTCATTAATCTTTAGCTCTGCATGAGAAGGGCCAGTCCGCAAGGGATCATTCTTCAGCTCCTCCAGCATTTGTTTTAGCTGCTTAATCTCTTTTCTAACGTTCCCAAAAGTATCTCGGCTCCACCTTCCCAAGTCCTTTGCAAGATCTGAGAGTTTGTTACGCGGCTCATGCACCGTTGTACAAGGAGGACTAGCGCCCCATTCCGCCAATAACATGGTACGAAAATTGGCATGTGTCTCCCACATCGTTTCGTACCTGAACGTTTTCTGAGCCTGAGCGGCAGGTCCAACCTCTCGTTCTAGCAGGATTGGCTCGTGGTCGGAGGTGACACTGGTCAAGTGTTTCACCGAGGCCAGAGGAAACCTTGCCAGCCATGCTGCATTCACCAGGGCTCTGTCAAGTCTGCATCTAGTATGTGTTCCTCCTGTTACTTTTTTCTCGAACGTCCAAAAATTCCCTTTGTACCCCAAGTCTATCAACATGCAAACATCTAGGGTATCCCGAAAGGCTTGAATCTGAGCATTGCTACGCTGCCCACCACCTTGATGCTCATCTGGATGTAATACTTCATTAAAATCACCTAAACAGAGCCATGGAAGAGCACTCAAAGTACTGATATTTTTCAGTGTTGTCCATGTTTGGTGTCTCAAGTGTGTCTGTGCCTCCCCATAAACGCATGTCATCCTCCACTTCTCTGTGTCATGTTCTTCAATAGAAACATCAAGATGATAAACAGAGTAACCAAAATTTCAACTTTTATTGAATTGTTCCAAAACAGAGCTATGCCTCCACTCCTTCCTTGACTACTAACAGCATAAGAATTGTCAAAACCAAGCGTGCCTGCTAAAGTTTCTACCCTTGTACTTTCTAGCTGAGTTTCGAGAATACACAAGAGGGTAGGGGCAAATTGCCTCGCGAAATCGCGAAGCTCCCGAACTATCGCAGCTTTACCCGCACCACGACAGTTCCAGCAGAATATATTCATTGGGCCCGGCGGCGCCCCTCGAAGGAGCCCGCCAAAGATGATACGACCTTGCCAAGGCCGACCCTTTTTTCCATGTCATCCTCCCCTTCTTCAGTGTTCACCTTGGCTCTCTTCTGTTCTTGAGTGCTGCTTGGACTAGGAGGAACTGGTTGGGTTGGGGGCAGCGCCAACAAAGCCCCTTGAGCACCAGCATATGTATCATTAGTGATAGTTTGTTTCACGGGCTACACCTCGCCCGTCGCCCTCTTTTTGTTAGCATCCGCCTCGGCCATCTCGGCGTCTACTACATTGCCAGCATCATCTTTGTCCTGTTCAAAACGCGAACTAGAAGCACGACCAGCTCGTCCTCCACGACGGCCTCCCCTGTGCCCACGGCCCCCTCCCGGGCCCTGTCCAGTTCGCATAGTCCATGTTGCCTTCAGATCTTTGAAAACCAGCGCTGATGGGGGATGTATACCGCTCCCATGTTCCTTGTACAGATGGCCCAACATGCCACACACAGCACACCAATCAGGTAGTCTCTCGTATTTGATTCTGTAAATTTGGCGCTTCCCCTCCCTTATCATCGAGACTGCGTTCTTAGTGCTTTGTTAACATTGATCCGGATCCAGACACGATGGAAATTTCCAGCGAAATCTTGCGATTGGGGTTCAGCATACAGCACCTCGCCCACCTTTGAAGCTAAAGATGGCACAAGATGTGCATACAAGGGTGGAACATCATGGATTTGCACCCAAATCTCGATGGTGTCAAGCAAAACTGTGGACGGCTTCGCCAGGCCATCGTATGGTTTCAGAATTACAGCACCCCCCCCCTGAAGTGCCACGGCCCATCTCGAGTAACTCTTTCCCAATCTCCTAGGCACGAAAACTGCACCGTATACAAATTATCTTCTAGTGGTTTGAACTAAACTTCCTGGGCAAGATCCCATGCCGCACGCATGTTCTTGAAGAACCAGAATTGGCTGTAAGTTTTGGCCGTGTAAACTCTTGCAAGCGTTATCCATCGCGCCGCCTCCGCTGGAGCCTCGTTCGCATCGTACACCACATCATCGAGATCTTCTTCCCGGAGTCCCAACTCCTCCATCAATGTTGCCACATCGTCTGGTTCCATCGGGCCGCCGGCGGCCGACCCCAAGGCTCCATCCGATGCCATGAACTCTTGAAACCCTAGCCCGGTCAGAAAAGTGGCGGGCCTTGCAGGAACCCTAGACCTCCCCTCCCCAAGCCTCGTCCTACGTCAGCGAGCGCCGCAGCGCCCCGATCGAAGGAAAATGTCGAGGATTATTGGCGGAGGCAGGGAAGGACAAGTCTCAACGGCGGCGACCCCGAGAGGAAGAGAAACCCTAACGAGAGGGAACTTGCAGTTTTTTCTTCCGTAGAGAAGAGGAGTAACATGAGGAGTTGCGTCTTCTCCTCAGCCTTCGGGGCGCCCGTAGGAAGCTGGACTGAATATTTGTTTCTAAAAAAAAACTGGACTGAATATTTAACTCGGCCGGAGGGGCCGATATCATTGCATTACTGGGCCAAGCAATGGGCCAGCATCGGCTAGCCAAGTCCAGTAAGCATCAGCAAATCTGACGTACCCCATTCGTGCCCCGTCTCCACTCCCGCTACCGACTCCGGCGACCACCATGGCCACTCGCCGGAGCCCCGCCACCACCCACCACCGACTCCTCCTACTCCTCCTCCCCTTGCTGCTAATCGGCTCGTTCCTCCTCCCCCTCTCGTCCGCCTACCGCCCCGGCGACATCATCCCCATGCTCCGCTCCGGCCAGTACCACGGCGTAATCAGATCGAACCATGTCCTTACTCAGAGCTAGATGCTCCGGAGCGAATTCGTCCGTTCCATCTCGTCTGACCCGTGCGGTTCTTATTGCAGTCGAGGTCGGTGTGGTTCGACGTCATCGGCCGCCACTGCCCGGTCTTCGCGGTCAACCGGGAGGTGAGGGTTTCTCGGAACTGCTCCAGGGTTCGATCGTTGGGGATTTCGTGTGGGGAGTATCGGTGATTTGGTTCTCTCGTTCGTGCAGGTGCTGATGCCGATCCCCAAGCCGACGGGGTTCACCGGTGCGGATCCGTATAAGATGTAAGATTTAGATCTCCTAGCTTAAACTTGTCCTCAAGAATTTTTTTGACACTGCTACCCTCCAACATTTGAGGCAAATTGCTTGTGTGAATCAGTCAAATTGGCTAATTGGTTCCAAGACTACAAGATGCTGGATTTTCCAGGGTGGGTGGAGGGTTAGCCTAATGTTATAGGTGCACTGTGAATGAATGATGACTGTTATAATTCGTAATGCAGTTTTCTGCAGAATATTCATACATCCATTCCATGAGACATCTGATTTCGCAAGTGCAAACTGGTATAACATTAAATTCAATACGATCATTTCATGAAAGATCTAAGTTTGCAAATCTGAATTGGTGATATACTACCACTACTACAGCTCCTGATTTATGTTTATACATTCTGTGATCCAGAAGGTTTTGTGGTATGCAAAATTTATGCTATCTCACGGTACTTGTTTGGTTAAAACATATTGAACTTAGACTTAGTAATGATGAAGTCAAGGAAATTCGTAAGGTTGCTGGCATGCATGGTAAAATTTGTAAATAGTATGATAGTTGTACCCATATCTGTGTTTTGTGAATGATCTGTTTTTGCAGAGATGTGTCTGTCTTACATGGTCCTTCCTATGCAGAACATTTCAGATTGGACACGAAAAGTTCCATGTTCCTTGGCTTTATGTTATTAATCGCAAAAGCTCTGAAGTTCCACTGATTGATTTCCATTTAGTGAGTCCCTTGTTAACTGTTATATATGTAATTCCAGGGGAATACTTTCTTTCTGCTTATAATTATCTACCTTTGATTATACAGAAATACACTGGAAACGATTTGCTTGGTGTTACGGCTAAAGTAGTGGACATGCCTCACCATTGTATGTAATGCTATCGCCTCTCCTCACAATACCTTTTCTATGTATTTAGAAGTTTATATCCCTAGCATCTGTAGTGATGTATTTATTGTCATGTAAGAAAGTACCATGCATCTGCATTCAAGTTGGATTGTTTGACCAAGTTTTTAATGCTAGACCATGTATTATGTATACATGTGTTTCTCGGAGTTTCTGTTTCCAAAAACCTAAGTGTTTCCTGTGATAGCATGAATTGTTTGACAAGATTAATCTGTTGTTGTTGCTGTTGTATCATGCATCTTGTTGTTGTTGCTGTATCTGTTTGTTCTTTCTTGTGATCCATTATGAGCATGTTGTCCAGTCAGAGTGTAGTGCCTTATCCTAAGTGTTGCTAAGGGTTCAAGAGAAACTGCAAATATTTGTTTTGCTTTAGTCAAGTAGTCAACTTCTTTTACCATGTAGTAAAATAGTGGTGTGCTATTGAAGCAGCCTTTGTATGAGCATCAACAAGATACTCATGACTTCCTCTAAATCCATCTACGGATATTATTGGCCTGCTGCAATGACATTATGCCTTGTTGGAAGGCACATTTGCTATAGACTAGAGGCTATTTATGTTCTAGGATAGATGAACTAACATTAAGTGTAAGTTTTCCTCTCTTTTTTTTACCATGCAGTATTATGTATAATCACTATGTGTTTTTTCCTTAAAGTTTCTGAATTGGGTAGCCTAGTTGCTAACCCATCTGTGTTTCATTGGGCAGTTGTGGAACTTCATCCTGACATAAAGAAGAATTTCTGGGATCCACAGAATTGGCCAAAATATGTACTTGTTAGTTATACATGGTAAAAACTTATCTGGCCTTGTTTGCATTGATAAAATTTTGTTTCCAAGTACTAGTGTGAGAAAACTTTGAAGCGTGACATTACGACAAAATAATTCTTCTGTACAGGGAGGAACAATCAGAGATAGATGTTACTGCAGGATTCTATGTGTTATTTGGATCTGGTGAGTTAATCCCCCAACCACCCCCCCCCCCCCAAAAAAAACTGTTTCATCGTGCAATCTTCCAGATAATAATCCCTTTCACATTTGTACTCTAAAAATGTTTTCACTGTGGTATTACAGGCCTTGTTCTTTCCTTCATCCTTGCAATCTATGTATTGCAATCATCTCAAGATAAATTAACAAGGTATGATTATTCACATTTTCTTTTAGTTTCAGGATATAGGCTGATAATGTTGCCATGTTCTTGGTGAAATGGAAGTAACCAATATTAGAGATTGATACAATGACATTCTACTGTCCTTGCAATCCAGCGTGCTTAACTTTTTTCTAGGGAACATGCTTAACTTATCTGGACACCGCTTTAGTCATAGTTAGCTACGTTGTTTAGTTTTGTGCGTGCCCATTGATATCCTTTCATTCAGCACATATAAGAAAATGCCTTTCATGCCCATCATTCAAATAGGAAGGAAATGTGTTATTGACACCGACACCATTCTGCTTTGTAGGTTTGTACGAGAAGCGGTTTCTGATAGCAGTCTACCTGAAGGAGGGGTTGCAAAGGTTGAGTGATGTTTCCGCGAGGGGCTGTTGGATTATCAACAAATGTCCACTTATGGAAACACCGACAAAGACATTGTGAACTTGAGCTTTCTTGGGAGCGTGGACAATAGCATGCATCTGAAGAACCGGTGAACCATAGCGAGTTAAATGAGAGATGAATTATAGGTTTTTCCTTGCTATAACGGAACATTTAGCAAACTGAAGTATGTGCAGTTGCTAGCTCATTACAGTTTTGATATATGACCTGTGTGATTTCAATGTTGCAAGAATTTGTCTTCTACATCTACATTTTGTAGAATGTGTAAGTAAAAACAGGCACCGTGTACACCTCTACAGATCACAAGATTGGTGCAAATGTTTCATTGCTTCATCTGTGAAACACCAATTCCTCCTTGAACTGTAGCTGTTTGTGTTGTTACATGGAAATGAACCTGGTTATTTTTAACTCCTTAAACTGAAATGTACATCACTTGCACTACTATGGTCCAAGGTAAATCTGAAAGTACAGTTACAAACTTGAACCTATAAATACTTTAAAGTCTTGCACAATTCTTGACCTCGGGACCTTTGGTACAAAAAGAATGGAGTCTATCTGCAGACCAGTGTCCCAACATGAAGTTACAGTGAGAAGATTTGGACCATATCCAGATACAATTTTACAGTATCTGCTATCTAGTTTCATGGTAGATCTGCAATTTTGGAAGGTAAAACCCTCCAAAGAATCAGATCATTTTAATTGTAACTGACATGTCCATTACTTGTAACTGAAATGTCCATTGCTTCATTACTTGGGTTGGAAAGTTGGCTTCCAACCCTACTATCTGCCTACTAAATTGAATCCTGTATAATGCCATCCGCCGTCTAAGAGACGAAATTTTCACGCCCTTGGGTACTTTGAGCTCCACATCGGTACCTTCAAAGGCTCATCGTCATCACCTCCATTTTCAACTTTGCCCAAAGAATCAGAGATCAAAGGTGCCGAGTCACCTTCTTTTGACTGCAATGTAGAGAACACATAGGGATTTATAAACAAGAAATAAAAGTAATGAAGCTAAAGAACCACAGGAGAATTGTTGCAAATAAAATATTAAATATTTACAAGGCATGAGATTTGAAAAGCAAGGTACCTGCTGTCCGGAGACATCGTTATTTTTTGGTTGAGTCTCTATTGAGCAGAAGTATGAATATAGTACCATCCCAACAACCGCAATTAGGATGCCAAGTATGTTTCTCCAGCTAAATGGATCATGAAGCAAAACGTAACCGAAGGTCAAAACTAGGCACGTTTTAAGATGGCCCAGGACTTGGTAAGTAACAGGAGATGTCTTTCCGATCACAAGAAAGGTGCTGAAGTTTACTGAGACCGATATCAAACACGACAAGACGATGAAAAACTGCACACGGAACAAGCGGAGAATCAGAAACAGATTAACAATGTCAAAAGAAGTTTGCCAAAGCTGTTCCGTGACTTACCACAACGTTAGATGTGTAATTGAAAGCGAAGACGTTTTGGTTAGTCAGGAATCCATCAAGGAACGGGCCGATAAGAAACAGTGTCAATGACTGGTAAGGACAAGACTGATATAGCAGCTGGGTTGAAGAAACCTTGAATTTCTTCTGAATAGTGTTTGTCATCTGGTAGCTGGTTAAGGACTACAAAACCACACGACAAAAAGGTAGTAATACGTGATTGTAACAGAGTAGTAATGAACAGTCATCACGTCAAATGCAAATTCTTCATTCCGGAACCAGATGCAAATTCCACTTTCTGACCAAAAAAAGATGCCAGGAAATTTTGATTTGTGCAAGAAAAGGCAAAAGCTGTCATCAAAGGATACAATTTGAGCGATGCAAGTCGTGATAATTGCCAGCAAGGACAGTATGGACCCCACAGCATTGAGTTGCAAATCAGTCACGGTTGCAACACCGACACCCAAAAGAAGCACGGAAAGGGAAATCTGGATAGTCCGGCTGCAGTCAAGTCAGAAAATGTTTAGATGAAGATGGTATGGAAGTAATGAACAGAATGTAAAGAAAAAACACAAACCTGAACTTCTTCCTGAAGAAAAGAGTCTCCAAAATAACAGTGCAGGGGATGATGGCCAGCTTTGTCATCTAGAGGTAAAAGGACAATTCAGCATCAGTTAGGTGGATTGATTAGTGCAGAAGGAAGGGTGACATTTAATAGCAATCAATGCTTGTACAAAATGTTCAACTCTAGCCAAAAGCCTTCTCGGTAAAGTTTCTTGCACAAACAAGATAGATATAATTAACCTGCACCCCTAACTCCCCAAGTAACTATTGTTGTACCGCCTAGCGCAAGTAAGTGTTTTACATTTTTACTGCTGTACTACCAAAAGTAGCAAGTGCAGAGCTGGAGTGAATTAACTAGGAATCCTGACTAGTACAAGAATCAATGTACAGAGATCGCATAATGTGTAGTACCTGGTAAAAACCAACAGAATTGAAACCAAGACTCAGATTGAGGAGCCCAATGGAGATGCCATTGAGTACTCCGAATCCCATGACAGTTCTCGAATCAAAAGCCTTGTGCTCGAAAAACTTCATCCATAGTGCGACATGAAGGGAGCAGAAAGTGACCAGGAGATGCCAGCTCGTCAAGGTGGTAGCTGTGAAACACAATTCCGTCTCAAAGGATATCAGTATTAATAAATTCACTGGCATCTCATATTCTCATTCACTTCTCAGCACAAGCTCTCTCTATTCACAAGGAAATAAGCAACATTCAGAAATAAGAAATAAAATGTACCAAGTCAAAGCTAACAAGTTTTTGAACATCACATGTACATACACTCCAGGCAGCACAAGCAAACAAAGATACTACTCCCATCTGTCAAGCTACCGAAGCAGCAAGCAACCAGGACATGCTACACAACCCTTTTTTTTAGCGATAGCTACACAACCTCGTTCATTACGAAAAATAATCAAAGCTTTCACAGTAAGTACGCTAGCTCCAAGAGACCAGTCACTCTATCATTTTACACTCATGCTCTCCTGATTTCTACAGTATGCTGCGACGAATCACAACAGATAGTTATCGAATACACCAAATTCAATTGGCACTCCTTGGCCAAAGCTACCACATAAGCTGAACATCATCTGGTGTTAATAATCTGAACCGTGCATGTGCACAACTCAAGAGCGGAGCACGCCATAGATAGATCTAGCAAAATCACAGAGCACCAAGCACGAACACGTACGTAACGAATCAAGAAGCTGGAAAGCAAGAAACAGTTAGATCTCACACCAAAGGTGAAGCCGAGGGAGCTCATGAGGGCCTTGTTGCAGATGACAATGGACACGGAGGACACCACGGAGAGGCCCAGCGCCCCCACCGTCCCCAGCTGGAACTTCTCCCCTCCGACGCCCATCTCCGCTGCCACCACCCTCCAGACAACAGCACCAACCAAAAAGATCGAGCCTCCCCGATCAGACGGCCCGGGCCACGCCGCCGGGAGCACCTGCAGGCAAGAGAGACGCCATTTCGATCAGCCAATCGCAGCAGCCAGCGCTCTGCCAAGAAACGGGCGGGAGGGGTCGAAACATACCGCGCGCGGCGTCGGTGGATCTGGGCGAATCCGGCCGGGGAGCGGGCAATGTCGGGGAGATCTGCGGAGGGGCGGGCGGGCGGGATCGGCGGCGGTGCGGGGATGGGATGGGATTCGCGGTGGCGCTCCTGCCCCTCTTGCTTTGGCCTTGCGAATCAGGGGCGGGGAGGGAGACGAGGTATTTTTATATGGATGGCCGCCTCGTCGGTGAGATTGGTGATTAAAGGAAGCGGCAATTAGATATAGTTGGCCACGTCGCTTGCCGCATGGGAACTATTGACTCTGCACTGAATACCTGCTGAATTTGCTAAAAACTTCAAACAGGGACCACCTTCCTCTTCTCTTAATTTGCCAAATTTGCCTTTTTGTAGAGATGGTTGTTGCAAAGTTTTTTCTTCTTTTTTTTCCCCGAAGGCTGCCATGTGTACATTCAGTCGAGCGTCGAAGTACAACACGCGCCACGCGTGCCGTAGAACATACTTGAACCGACGAGAGGGGACACATGTCCTGGCACAGACAAGAAACACATCTCACATAATAGAAAATTACAACAAGGTCCCTGAGGGGGTGGGTGGGGCGGTTGTTGCCGTCCTTCATCACCACTAAAGGAGGAAGAGACAAGTTCTTCCAACCAAAGAACTGTCGGTGCACCTCAAAGCTTTGAGAATCGATGAAGAAAACTGTCGTGAACGAGTAGCACATATCACTGTAACGTGTCGTCCTAGGACAACCCCACCCACCAGATCTGCCTTCTCCACACAATGTCGTCGAGGAAGATCACTGAATCCACCATCCTTCCACCTGCAAACCCTTCACGAGAGCAGGCAATGCCTCTTTGTAAGCCAACATTGCCGACGGAGGTGTCGAGCACCGGACTACTCCTATACATCTTCTTTGAAGCTCCAGGACGACACTTGAGTACACGTTACCTCGACAACCGAGCCGGAGAAAAAAGCTCCAGGTCATCACCGTCGCCACGTTGACCCCTCTCGGATCAACTGAATCATGGATCCGTCAACGATGGTGGAATCTGCCATGTTGGTGCAGGATTTGGAGACACCTTCGGCGGTGTCGTCATCACTACCGGAGTCAAAGATGAACGGATGAAAATATACCAACTAAGGTAACCTACACATCTAGAAGAACATAACCGGGTGAGGGATCCCAGCTCCACCCATGATTATGAGGTCATGAACAGAGGGGGTTCATCGAAGTCGGCACGTGAAGATCTGTTGTCGAACGCAAAACATGTGACTCCTCTCTCCTCGGAAAGGGAAAAGACGATCTTTTTCCTACATGAAGGTCTTCGAAAGAGGAAATAATTTTAGTTAGAACTTTTGGTTGTGGTCGAGGATTTATGGTCCCAATTTATTGATAATTTTCTAGGTCCACTTGGAACTGGAACGTAATAATACAATTAAAATGTCCTCATACATCTTAAACCTTCTACTGTGAGGCGTGCGTGTATTCCTGGATCATTATTCTGACTAGCTATTATATTGTACAAAAGTTTACCGTTGAATTCATATTCAAAAATTTTACTGATGTCTTAATTTTAGTGGACGATCTAGAAATATGTGTGTGCCTTATAAACGAGAAATGGAGTAATCTTTCTTTTCTAGTTTACTGGGCTCACCTTAAAATTTGGAATTTCAAGTTTGTAGGACCCCAAGAACTCACACCCATTGTTTACAGGCTTGCTCGCTTTAGGCCTTGAACATGCTTAGAGGAGGTGCGTAGAGAAATATACGAGCTTTCCTCTAAGCACCGGTGTTTATTTGTAAAAGATAGGCGCTTAATTAGGTAGCCCTCCTATAGAGGTAAGCATTGATGCTTAGAAAAACTCGTCTTATTTTTCTAAGCACCTTATGTTGTCCAAGGCCTTAGAAATAAGCATTAATTTCTATCTAATTTTGGATCAATTTGATTTTAATGAAAATCAACTGATGCATGAATGAGGGGATAATTAATACGTGACCCAACACTCAATTAGACTCTGCTAGACTGGAAAGAAGGGAGTACTAGGTTACACCGAATTAGTAATTACTCTTTATTTGAATGATTGTGGTGATTTTTGCTTCATACTCCAATTAAACTTGTGGGGTTTTGTCATACCAATAAAAATATTGTCGTGTCAACATTATCAAAAAAAATTGCTTTTGAGTTGCTATTTGATGGAACTACACTTCCTAACTTGAATTTGCTTTTGTAAACTACTTTAGTATGTACTCCCTCCGTTTGAAAAAGCTTGTCCCTCAAATATATGTATCTAGCATCAAATTAGTGCTAGATACATCCATTTGAGGGATAAGTTTGGACAAGCTTTTTCGGACGGAAGGAGTAATATATATCCAACACGGATAATTATAGGAGACCCAAAACTGGACCGACTATTCAGTGTAAATAGATGATACATTTTGCGTTGTTCCTGGGATATTTTGTAATATAACTCAATGATAGTTGATTGTTGAAATAATAATATGAGAAGTAAAACTAAGAATACATATAATTTGTTGTGTTTTATTATGCTATGGTTGTAAAATATTATTAGCATAACAGAATTAAAATTCCAATGCATGTTTACATGTTAAGGTTGACCCTTTTTCTAAGCATGTGTGCTTGTTGAGGACGACCTTTTTCCCTGCATGTTGCTTTCTGAGGTGGCCCCGTTGCATGTTTAAGTTAAATCCCTTAGTGAGACCTAGCGATTTAGTTATAAAAGATACAAACGTAGTTCCTTCCGTTAGATTGGGTAGCATAATTTCTGTCTAACAAAGACTTGGTCCCACGACACCAGATATTAGTCGAGTTATTTTTTCTGAAAATAATTAGTCGAGTTATTATGTGCCTTCTAGATATGCTTGTGTGTCTGATATGGTGACCAGGCAGGGCAGGGTAGGTTTTAGCACATTTTTGCGTAAATTGCATACCGCAAACTGATATACATCAAAAGTAATTATGTGGTTTCAGAATAGTTTTGATAGACGAGATGTATTCTGTAGCGATATTTTCTCTTCTATAAAAACTACTCTGAAACCAGGCAGGGCAGGGTAGGTTTTAGCACATTTTTGCGTAAATTGCATACCGCAAACTGAGTATGTCTGTTTATCTTATACTATGACTTTGTTTTCCATATGTTTTAGCAGCAAATAGTCATATGTAAATTAACTAGAGATTAATGGTGGGAGTTTGACCATGCTTGAAAGTTGGGTCTAATTATGGTGGAACACAAGCCAACAAAAAGTTAGGCAGGTACCTCGGTTGGTTAGCTCACTTGGTTTTCCTCTTTCTCTTGTTCCCAACTCCTCAGCATATTTCACTCTCAAAAAAATAAACTCCTCAGCATATTACTCTCTCTCAAAAAAAATCCTCAGCATATTCCTTCCCAAAAAAACTCATGCATATGCATGGGTATGAGTGGGAGGAAGGCAGGGAACAGCCAGCTAGAAGAAATCAAAAGATATGTGGGTTAGTTGACCCTGGCACTTTGCCCAACCGTGAGCAAACGACGGCAGTAAGAAAGAAAATTCACGCAGGGTGGCTGTCACTTTTGGAGCTAGGACGGATGAACTTCATTGACTACATACGGATGTATATGGAGATGCGGACTAAGCCCCTCCTCTCCTCCTAGCTAGGTAGCCCACCCGCCCCCACCAGCCGCCGGCCTCCGCCGCTGGTCACTCCGGCCGCGGCGGCCACCAACAATCTCCTCGTCGGCGTCCTCCCGTCGACGGTCACATCTTCCTTTGCTCCCGCTCCAAATCAGACCCTTTCCTCCAGTACCAGGTTCTATCCGATCATTGCTTCATCATGTCTTTGGCAGACCTAAACTTTGATAAAGGTCAAGATTTTGCTGCTGAGATCTGGCAGAAATGGGGTGTACCAATCAACTACGAGGAAGATAAAGATATGGAGGAATTTCTGTTGGTTGCTGAATTTACTAGATCCCAAATCCGGCTTTCTGCAGAATCAGTCAGTACCATCCTACTCTCATGTTTCGGTGGTCGTGCATCATTATTCAAAGTATCTCAGCTTCAGAATTGGTCATTCAAGTTCTCAGTCTCCTCAAAAGAAGTGGGTTTCTCTATCATCAAACAAGGTAACATTGCCTTACCACTGCTCAATGTTAATTTCTTACTTTGGGGTAATGGTGGCCCAAATTCTAGCTGGGAACTAGATCAATATCTCCAAGAGAAAGCAGACGAATGGACACATGTGTTCAGCAGGCATCCAAGGAAATCCTATATCGATGCTCTCATATCTCCAGGAATCTACATTGATCAAACGCCGAGGCAAACATCCAATGCGGTTGATCCGTGGAATTCAAATGTGACGGCATCCCCGGGCACTAATGACATTCATCGTCATTACACTAGCAATCAAGCGGCACCCATCAATACAGTGGGATCACCTCCATTTCAAACCAGGCCCAAAGGCCCATTCTGCGTCCGATGCCTTATGACCGGCCACGTCCGGCCCAACTGCACCAACAAAATAAAATGTAGAGCATGTAAGAGATGGGGCCATATTGCCCGTGACTGTTATTCTCAGGCCCAACAAGGATTCTCCTGCGAGCCCACTCCACCGCCCCTCTCGTTTGGTATTCCGAGGCACAATCCCACTGTTCTCGCGATGGCGACGACAAGTAATGTCAATCAGCCACCCAGTCAAAATGTGGCACCTGCTATCACGCCGTCCCTTACCAGAGTAGGTTCTCTCCATTACTCCGCCTCTCGGCCTTCCATTGCTCAACGTCTTCTCTCTGCTTCATTCGCATCACCGTCGCGGATTCCTCTCGCCACCTCATCCAACTCCACGGCAATGGCGACATTCCCTTTCGACCCCACCCCTTTCCTCCCACCAAATCATCACAGTATTGAGGTGGAAGGAAGGCCGGCTAGGGTTCGTGTTGTGACGGCTGCTCCTCCACCAACTCATGAGGATTGGGCGATTGTATCAATTGTCCCAATGCCTAATCTCCCGGTTCATTTCAACACCATCCGCGAGGTACTCACAGATTTTTTCACTGATATGCAACTGGGAATCTCTGAATTCGCCCCCTGTCCATTTGGTCAAGCTTATGTGAAGTTCAACAGTGTCTTTGACCGTGACCATTTGGTAAACACCAGTCCGCATCTCTACACTGATGTTCATATTGTTGTGCAAAAGCATGATAGAGGTCTGAACTGGAGAAGATTGGATCTGAACAGAGAAGCATGGATTCTGCTCTGTGGGTTCCCGTTTGATAGGAGGAATATCCAGGAGATTAATAATACTATTAGTAAGTTTGGAAAGTTTGTGATGTGGGATCGAGTGAGGAGTACTAGAGCCAACCAATTGATCAAGATCAAAGTGGAGGAATTAAGCGACATCCCAGCTAGTGTTGTATTTGGCAACGCTGATAGTACTGATTCTCTGACAGTGCCTGTGGTCATTCTTCAGCATCAGTTGCTGGGGATGGAAGCACCAGATGAAGATCCAATCCCACCACATGGAAATCCTCACCCACATCCACCACATGCAAATTTTCACCAAAACCAGCATAACCACTTCCTGGGACCACTACAGCATCATGAACAACCTATTGTTCAGGACCCTGCTATCATCCAACAGGTCAATCTGCAGCTTGCACTGAACAATGAACCCTTACAGCATGCTAACCAGCAAGAGGAGTTAGAAGATGAGGGAGATGATGAACTACCAGGATGGGGCCATTGGGCTCTACCTCAGGTGAATCAGGTTGTGCAACCAGAAGGTATTCTTGAACCAGTTATTCCCATGGATGATGCAGAGCTGCCTGCTGCTGAAGCAGAGGTCATAAGCAATGTCACTATTTCCCTTGGCCTAACAGACAGTGCACACTCTTTTTCATCTGCTAATGGCCCTTTGGAGCCACCAGTTCAACTTCTTGCAGATTTGAATGTGATGGTGGGCCACAATGATAATGACCCTATGGAGGCCCAGGAGGATATCTTGGCCCAGCAACAGCACATGCTCATGGGCCCAGTCATGGTGCCAATTCTTGAAGCCCAACCCATTATTGATCACAGTCTTCAAGCATTGCTTCTGCTACAAGTGTACACTGATGACCACAGAGAAGTTGATCCAATGCAGCTAGAGTTGCTGGCCAACTCTGCCTTCCTCAAGTCCAGCAGCAAGGTTTCTTCCCCTGTCAACAATCATCCACTACTTCAGGAGGTTCAGCATGTTAACACTGCAGAAATGAACACAGTACCTTGATTTCAGATGTGGATGGTAACTATAATCACCAGCAGGGCCCTCATGATGACACCATTGCTTTTATGCCTCCTGTTATTGCTCTTCAAGCATCTACACTACAACTCAAAGAGCCAACTACTGATACTGTGCACAATGAGCTTGCTCTGGTTGATACTCAACCACAGGTCAAGAATCTCGAAGCTCACAGCCGCACAGGTGACACCTCTTCTGATATGACTGCTCCACCAGGGTTCCCCTACCCTGATATCTCAATCAACCTGGCACACTTCCTGATATGGCAGATTTTGAGCATCATGCAGTTATTCAGAACACCTCACAGGGCAACAACACTGATGCATCCTCAACTCAAGCACAATTGGGCACAGAAGGAGATATCATTTGGCAAACTCATTTTGCACCCAAGGAGGATAGCCAAAGGATTATCCAGGTACCAGCTGACTGGATTAATTTCTTTTTAGTTAATTTTTTGTCTCCAGACAAATTTGAATGGGCCAAAAAATTTATCTCATCCCAAGTCTGGCATATCATTCAAGAAGGGAACACTTCTGTTAGACTACCATTTGTTATTCCTGACCAGTGCCCTCAATCATAATTATTTTCTTCCTTGCAATCTCAGACGCAAGGTGTGGATGGACATGAGAGCCCCACTGCTTTCCAGGAGAAGACTTCTGCCTCATCTACCTCAGAGGTTCACAGAGTCAGAAAGAGAAGAGGAAAGACTCCTCTAGTAGAAACTGAGGTAAGAAGAAGTTGTAGATTGCAGCAACTTAACAAAGGCTTTAAAAGACAAACTTGCAAAGACAGAAACTGCTTAGCATGCCACTCCTTGCCACCCAACATTCCAGCCAAGATTGTTAAAAGCCTGAACTATTCTTTTTGCAAGGTTAAAGCAAAAGGGGCAGAAGAGGAGGGGCTGAACCTGCACAAGAAGGTCAAGATACCCAAGCCTGCAAAGGGGGAAAACTGTGGCCTCAAAGCATAGGTCATTTGAGTTACTTCCACTAGATTTGTCAGCTTTTGTGGAACTGAGCTATCTTATTGTAATGACTATTATGCTTAAGGGGTCCTATCCTTCTCTTGATGTTAATTGCTGGTACTTAAGGCAGACTATCACCTATAGACATGTTGAACATTATCTATCTTCTGAGATGTTCTGTGCTAAGATGTTCCTAGTTTCTGTCATGTTTGAGTCGAGATGTGCCAGGAGATGCTACCCTTATGTCTTTGCATATGACTAGGGAATGGAACATCCTGAATTGGAATATCAGGGGTATCAATGATCCAAAGAAGTGGCAAGCTATCACTAATAAGATTGACGAGTCTCAATGCTCAATTCTCTGCTTACAGGAAACCAAAAGAGAACACTTTGACAGTGCTTACATTAAAAATTTCTGTCCAAGGAGGCTATCTAAATTTCAATTCCTCCCCTCCATAGGGGCTTCAGGTGGCTTGCTAGTTGCATGGAATGAACATTCTTTTCATGGTCAACTTATTGATAGCAATGATTACTCTATTTCTATTCAATTCACCTCCACTCATAATGGAGAGCAATGGATTCTCACTAATTTATATGGGCCGTGCCCCCAGGCTGAAAAAGTACAGTTTCTCAACTGGTTCCAGAATATCCAAATGCCTGACGACACTAATTGATTGATTTTGGGGGATTTTAATTTCATTAGAAACCCATAGAACAGGAACAGAGAAGGGGGTAACATACAGGATATGTTGGCTTTCAATGAGGCTATCAGCAAACTGGCTTTGATTGAGATTCTTTAAAAGGCAGAAAATTTACATGGAGTAATATGCAACAAGCACCTCTTCTAGAGAAGTTGGATTGGTGTTTTACCTCTGAAGCTTGGACTTTATCCCACCCATCTACCCTAGTATTTCCTCTTGCAAAAACAGCTTCAGATCATGTCCCCATCCAGATTAAGATTGGAACTGCTATCCCAAAGACTAACATCTTCAGATTTAAAAATTTCTGGATGGAACATCCGCAGTTCAAGCAAGTGGCCAAAGATATTTGGGAACAGGATGTGCATGAAACAGATAGTGCTAAAACCATTGCCAAAAAATTCAAGAGGCTAAGGAAAGGGCTCAAGATATGGTCCAAAGGACTATCAGACCTTAAAAGAGTCATTGATAACACAAACTTCATGATTCTATGCTATGATATTTTTGAGGAATACAGATCTTTGAGCACTGCAGAGCATGATGGTAGATCTGAACTTAAGGTACATCTTGATCATCTTTTGAAATATCAGAGGATTTATTGGAAGCAGAGAGCCACTGTCAGAAAGATTAAGTTAGGGGAGGCCAACACTAAATATTTCCAAGCCAGAGCCACTATCAAATTCAGAAATAATTGCATTGCTATGCTTCAAGATGAACAAGGACATGAGCACTATGATCACTCTGCCAAAGCTGCCATTCTTTACAGAGCTTTCAAAAACAGGATGGGTACCTCTTCATCATCTCTAAATCATCTTCAGCTTCAACATTTGCTCAATCCAGTGGACTTGTCAGAGTTGGAAATACCTTTCTCCAAAGAAGAAATTGACCATGTTATTAATCATATGCCTGCTGATAAGTCACCTGCTCCAGATGGATTCAATGTTGCTTTCTTAAAAAAATGTTGGGACATCATTGCAACAGATTTCTATAAGCTTATTGAGGATTTCTATCATGGGGTAGTCAACATCCAGAGTATAAACTACTCTTTCATTACACTAATTCCCAAAGTTGATGGTGCTTCCACACCCAATGAGTTTAGACCTATATCACTACTCAATTGTACTCTAAAAATCATCACTAAACTCCTTGCAAACAGATTGCAGAAACTGATCCTCAACCTTGTTCATAAGAATCAATATGGATTTCTTAACAACAAATGCATCCAGGATTGCCTAGCCTGGACTTATGAATACTTGCACCAATGCCAGCAATCAAAGAAAGAAATTGTTTTGCTCAAACTGGATTTTGAAAAAGCTTTTGACACAATCAGCCATCAAGCTTTGTTTGATATTTTAAAAGCTAAAGGTTTTGGAGACAGATGGCTGAAATGGATTGAGATGATCTATGGGACTGGTTTCTCTTCTGTGTTACTAAATGGGGTACCTGGCAAGCAATTTTTTTGTAAAAAAGGTGTTAGGCAGGGTGATCCTCTTTCACCATTGATATTTGTTATTGCTGCAGACCTTCTGCAATCTATGATGAATGAATCGATGCAACAATCCCTGGTGGACTCCCCTCTTATACACACTTCATGCCCTGATTATCCTATTATCCAATATGCAGATGACACTATCTTGGTTGCCAATGCTCATGCTGGCCAATTATACCATATCAAAAATCTCCTCCTACATTATGCTGATTACACTCGGCTAAAAGTCAACTACGCAAAATCTATCCTCATCCCAATTAACACTGCTACAAGCAAAGTTAATCAGCTTGCCACTCTTCTTGGCTGTCAGATTGGAACTCTACCACAGAAATACCTTGGTCTCCCTTTGAGCCTGAGCAAACCAAGAATTGAAGATTACTTTCCCCTCCTGAAGAGGATTGAAAACAGACTACTTTGTTGCTCCACTCTACTATCCACAGGAGATAAGTTAACCTTGGTCAAATCTGTACTCTATGGAATGCCAATCTTCTTCATGTGTACTTTGAGGATACCAATTACTGTGGTCAATCAGATTAATTCATACCTCAAGAATTGTATGTGGAGGAAATTTGGTTCAATGGAACGAGGCATGGCTATGATAGCTTGGGATAAGATTTCTCTACCAAAGACACATGGAGGTATGGGTGTATTGAACATTCAGATTCACAACCAAACGCTACTTATGAAGTTTCTGCACAAATTCCTAAACAGAGAAGATATACCATGGGTGCAGATGGTTTGGGAAACCTATTACTCCAATACCCTGCCAGGTGATAGATCAGTGGGTTCTTTCTAGTGGAAAGCATTGCTCAAATTATTTCCCAAATATAAAGAAGTGGCTTTATGTAACATTGGACAAGGGGACACTGCCTTTTTTGGGTCAGATAGATGGCATGGCCAACCACTCTGTAACCAATTCCCGGAGCTGCATTCATTCTCCATCAATCCAGCTATTTCAGTGAGGCGTGCCCTAGAGCATCAGGATATGAGCAGGCTGTTCCATAGACCCTTCTCTCAGATTGCATATCAGCAATTCCTATCACTTCAGAAGATTATTCTCAACAGATCAATCAACCAATCATCTGATCAATGGTTCTATCCATGGACATCACATAAATACTCATCCATGAAGATGTACAAGCAGCTGATTCATAAGACCCAAGTCCACCATATCTTCAAAGATATTTGGTCCACCTCATGCAGGCTCAGACACATCATTTTTTTCTGGCTCCTTCTACAGGACAGAATCAACACCAGAAATATGCTTCAGAGGAGGAGTATGCATCTTCAGACATATATATGTGCTCTTTGTAGTGATAACTCGGAGGAAACATGCATCCATCTCTTTTGGAACTGTCCATTTGCCATTTACTGTTGGGATCAAATTCTACCTGAAAGAAGAAGAGGCATTTCTGCAATTGACGAGATTACTTTGGCTATGGAATCTCTCCCTTCAGATATTGCGTTGGAGATTATCATTGCATGCTGCTGGGGTATTTGGTCATGCAGGAATGACAAGATCTTTCGCTCAGCTCCATCACATTTGGGGTGTTGGAAACACTATGTCAAAGAAGGACTCTGGGCGGCACAAATAAAAGCTAAACCGCAAAGGGCAGACACTATCAAGAACTGGATTGAACAGCACCTATAATTTCCAGATGTTACCTAGATCAGGAATTGGCTAATTTTTTTATCCTTTTTTTCCTTTCCTTGTATTTGTACATATTATTTTTTTAATATAAATATACCATAGAACTATTGTTCTACGGTTTCGGCTCAAAAAAAACGGATGAACTTCATTTTTGGGTGGGCATATGCCACTCAGAAGCTTGTGGGTTCAAAATACTGTATAGTGCACGGCGGTGGCCCGAATACGTCATATTTACATAAACGCCAAGTGTCGCATGTATTGCACAAAAACATGATCGTTCTGGACAATTTTTGCGTGGACGTACACATATCACCCAGAAGCTTTCGGATTCAAAGTATGACAATGCAAAGCGGTTGAAATACGCCGTATTTAGAGAAATGCCAGATGTGGCACGCATCGAGCAAAAATGTTGTTTTCGACAATTTCCCCCCTTGTTACTTCCGACAAGCCTTCGGCGAAGGAAGTGGTGACTCACAAGCACTCGAAAAACTCACAAAGCGAGTGAGCGCACAGGTTTCGAACCATGATGGCCAAGGTGGTCGACTCTACTCAGTCTAATTTTTGTATACACTGATGAAATGGTACAACATGGGTTTCTGTTGTGAGGAGCGTGGTATTAAAGAGGCTTCCATGAGAGTTACGAGACATGGGCACGGATCCAGTGTTAACCTTTCTTTTATATACTAGGATTTAGTACTCGGTTCACTACCGGAGCCGATCATGTGCCTCATTTCACTACCTGGAGACCACATCAGAAAGCACTAACCAATGATCAAGTACTATCATTACTGGCATCGCCACCAAATTAAAAGGGCCAGGAATCTTTTTTCAAATCGATTCCTTTGCTTTACTACTTGTGCTGTTTAGTGGTTCGCTTCATTCGGCCAATTAGGGTTTTGGCTTGTCAAGAAAGGAATGGATTTGGTAGCGTGTGAAATCTCTCACGAGCCTAGGCCCCTGGCTAGCTTTTGGTAGTTGATACCCTGTCCAACTAGGCGAAAGGACTGCCTGTTTCTCCCTTTCATTTTTCCTTTGTTCACACAACCCTATTTTAGTGATGATAGTTGAGTTAGACTGCTGATTTCAACCACTGGGGGTTTTTGTTAGGAAGACAAGTTTTCTACTTTCCGAATCCAATTTGCTCCATTTTCTTGAGCCATGCAGGAGAGCAGCATATATGGAGGGAGTGGGGCCGGTCTCTTTCTCCCGCGACCGCGTCGCCCCCGCGGGCGGCCGTCGCGTCCAGCCTCCTCCCCCGCGCACCTCTCCCTCCCCCTTCCTCCCTGCCGCCGTCGCCGGCGCCCGCTGCGGGCCTGGCCCGGGCGACGCTGGTGGCGGCGGCCCCCTGGCCTTTCCCCTCTCGGGTGTCCGCCGACGCGGGACGGGGCGACCTCGGGCGGTGCTTCTAGGCGGCGGCGGTCCAGCGCGGCGGCGGGGGCTCCTGGCGCGAGTGAGGGCGGACTTCTGGTCGGCGGCATCGCCGTTGGCGGCGGGGCGACGCGGCGGTGCGGTCTGGCGGCGCCCACTCGGCCCAGATCTGGGCCCTTCGGGCCCCATCTGGGCCTGGGCGGGCTGGCGGCGGGGTGGGTCTGCTTCGTGGCTTCCGGGAGGCGGGGGAGCGGCGATGAGCGGCAGGGTGCTGGCGGCGCCATCGCTGGCTTGCTGCAGCGTGGCACGGGGCTTAGCGGGCCCGTTTCGGGCCTGGCCGGGCCAGGGGTGGCCTGGCATGCCCTGCTGCCGCATCCGGACGGCTACCGCGACGGTGCCGGAGGCTCTGGCCTCCCGCACGACGGCGGTGGAGGTGGTTCCCTCTCGTTCGGCTTCGGTGCTGCTTCTCCCTCCGCGGGGCGCTTCTCTCCAGTACTCTTGGCCTCGTGTGGGTGTTCGCAGTGAGGCGGCGTGGGTGGCGGTGCAACCGCGATGGCGCATGGTGGTGGGCGGCGGTTTGGCTGGTTGGCTCCGATCCGTTGGGCGGTGGGGATTGGAGTACGGGAGAAATCCTTGCCGGTCTTCGGCTCCGATGCGGTGACACCTGCGGGTGCTGATGAAGTTATGTACCTAGGGTAGGGTCATAGGCCTGACCTAGATACCCTTCCCAAGGACATCACCCTAAAACCAGAAGCATTCGAGGAGGAGTCACCATCCATTCGACCATGAAGCATTCCACTCGGAAGACTCGAAGTCACTCGACCATGGAGACCGTCACTCGACCGCCAGAAGATCTAAAGCCAGTCTATACTGCAACGATCGGACATTACACCATAGCTTTAATGATCATTATGTCTCTTTATTACTAGCGTTACCAGTAACGCCCCTCTCTTGATGTACCTTAAATCCCTTGTAACGTGGGCTGGCTGGGGTCCTGGCGCACTCTATATAAGCCACCCCCTCCACATGCACAAGGGTTTGCACCCCTGTAAACACACATACGCATAATCCAGTCGACCGCCTCCGGGCTCCGAGACGTAGGGCTGTTACTTCTTCCGAGAAAGGCCTGAACTCGTAAAACTCGTGTGTACAACTTCGCCATAGCTAGGATCTGCCTCTCCATACTACCCCCCTATTCTACTGTCAGTCTTAATACCACAACAGTTGGCGCCCACCGTGCAGCAGGTGTCTTAGCGACATATTGGAGAAGTTGCAATTTTTCCGATTCCCATCATCATGGTTTCTGGCGGAGGATTGGCCGAGGGCCGCGAGATCCGTCTCGGCGCGCTCGTGTTCGTCGCCGACGACTCCGCTTGGCTCCAAGAGGCTCCGCTCGATGTCGAGGCGCTCCCCATCCGCGGGGCAACGCACTTTCGCGCGTGCGTCCGCGGCGTCCTTCTGCGGCAGCCGTCGACTCAGTATCGGTCGGCTCCTGTGGCGTCCTCGCTCCCTGCTGCTCGCCGGCGCAAGCGTTCCGGTCGGTCGCGGCTCCAGCGGTGGGTGAGGCACGCGGTGGCTTGCCAGTCGGCCACTCCGCAAGTCGCGGCAATCGAGCCCGACGAAACTCTTTACGGCCTGTTCGACCCGTTGACTGGCTCCGTCGAGACTGCATCCGAGTGCAACAGCAGCTACCCCGCGGCGGAAGTCCTGATGGTCAACGGACCGCGCAGTCCTCCTGGCTTCCCCCGCGACGACGGTGGCGATGGCGGAGGTGATCCTTCGCGCGCCCACGAGGAATACCGCCCCGAGCCCCTCTCTCGCAGCAGAGGAAGGAACTTTGTCGCCGTAACATGGATGCGCTTCACACTCCTATCGTTGGAGAAAACCCCGAGGCCCGGGCCTTGGAGGAGGCGCGCCTGGCCAACTTGGCTGAGCGCACTCGACTGGAGAATCTCCAGCACGCACTTGACGAGCGTGCTCGGCAGCGGATTCCTGAGTCCAGTCGACGACAACTTTTTCCGCCTCCAACTCAGGTATACCGAACTCCGATTCGGAATCTCACAGCTGTAGCCCGAATAGCAGAGTCGATTCAGCCCTCCCAGTCAGAAGCTGGCAGAGGTTTGATGCAGATCAGGGCTTTACTCCGGGCAGCAGGAGAACAAAACACAGCAGTATCTCAGTCGCGGAATAGGATCCATAGCAGATCCGTGGTAGCAGACACAGTCCAGTCGGCTCACAGCCCAAGGTCGCCTCGAGGCGTGAGGGACGTGGAGACCGACGAGATCAGTACAGAAACCGTGAGCAGTATGATCACTGACTCGACCACGATGATCGTCGTCGAGTGCCCACGCCTTCCCCAAGGAGTGGGTCATACGTGCCTCGGCAACACGATGACAGACGCACTCACAGTGGTGGGCGAAGGATTCCAGTCGACCCCCGGGAGCCGGGCTTTGATGCGAGATCTATTCTCGTTCAAGGTCTGGTTGACAGGAACAGAGCGCACAGAGAAGGCCACGACAGAGATTACCCGACTGGCAGCAGAGTGCATGTTTCAGGTCCCGAGTGTTTTAGCAAAGCCATCAGGGCTGCAGTGATTCCTCCCAACTTCAGGTTGGCGACTGGAGTCAGCAAGTTCACTGGTGAGTCCAAGCCTGACACTTGGCTTGAGGACTACCGAGTGGCTGTTCAGATTGGTGGCGGCAACGATGAAGTGGCCATGAAGCACCTTCCTTTGATGTTGGAAGGCTCGGCCAGGGCGTGGTTGAATCAGTTAGCACCGGGCAGCATATATAGTTGGGAGGAACTCGCCCGAGTGTTTGTTAGGACCTTTGAAGGTACATGCAAACGACCGGCAGGGTTAACAGAGTTGCAGTCATGTGTGCAGAAACCGAATGAAACCTTGAGAGATTATATTCAGAGATGGATCACGTTGCACCACACGGTGGAGAATGTGTCAGATCACCAAGCAGTTTGTGCCTTCAAGGAAGGCGTCAAGTATCGAGAATTGAACCTGAAGTTCGGTCGGACTGAGGATATGTCTCTGAGTCGAATGATGGAAATTGCCACCAAGTATGCTAATGGTGAAGAGGAGGATTGCCTTCGGAGTGGCAAGCACAAAACAGTCGCCCACGAAACCGGAGGAGGGAACTCCAGTCGGAAGCAGAAGCGCAAAGCCGAGCCAGCTGCTCCTGGTGAAGCCTTAGCCGTGACTCAAGGAAAGTTCAAGGGGAAGACCAAGGGGCCGTGGAATCCCGAGAAAGTCAAAGCTCAAGATGGAAATGATGTGTTGGATTTGCCTTGTCACATTCATACCAAGAAAGATGAGGAGGGTAACCTGATTTACCCCAAACACACCACTCGGCAATGTCGGCTCCTGATTCAACAGTTCCAAGAGAAACAGCCCAAGGAGAAGGAAAAGGAGTTGGACAAGGGTGAGGATAAAGAAGAAGATGATGCTGATGTTGAAAGCAAAAGTCGATTGAAAGTTATAAATAGAGAGGTGAATATGGTTGCTCCGGCAACACCCAGTTATCTGAAGTGGTCCCAGACTGCCATCACATTCGACCAGTCTGACCACCCAGCGCGTATAGCCACCCCTGGGAGGCAAGCGCTGGTGGTCGACCCAGTTGTTGAAGGCACTCGACTGACTAAAGTGCTGATGGATGGTGGTAGTGGCCTAAATATCCTGTATGCGGAGACCTTGAAGGGAATGGGCATTCCGATGTCCAAGCTCAATGAAAGCAATATGAGTTTCCATGGCGTCATACCTGGCAAGAAGGCTGAATCACTCGGCCAGATCGCCCTTGACGTGGTTTTCGGTGATTCCAAAAATTACCGTAAGGAAAAGTTGACGTTTGAAGTCGTGGATTTCCAGAGTGCTTATCACGCTATTCTGGGTAGGCCTGCTTATGCACGTTTTATGGCTCGACCATGTTACGTGTACCTCAAACTGAAGATGCCTGGTCCCAGAGGAGTGATCACTATTACTGGCAATCGGCAGAAGGCGGAAGAGTGCTTCCAGAAGGGCTCAAAGATCGCCGATGCACAAATGGCAGTAGTAGAATTGCAAGAGTATCAGAAAAATGCAAATCCGAGTGATTTGCTACGAGCCAAGAAGCCTGCCACAAACTCTGCATTTCAGTCGTCTGGTGAAACGAAGCCGATTCATATTCACCCGACCGATCCCAATGCCGCTCCGACTCACATTTCGACAACACTTGACTCCAAATAGGAACAAGCGCTCATCCAGTTCCTCCGTGAGAACTGGGACATCTTTGCATGGAAACCTTCTAACATGCCAGGTGTTCCCAGGGGGCTGGCTGAGCATCGTTTGTGAGTCGACCCAAAAGCGAAACCAGTCAAGGAACATCTTCGACGGTCCGCCGTACAGAAGAGAAAAGCAATTGGTGAAGAAGTGGCTCGGCTCCTGGCAGCTGAGTTTATCCAAGAGATTTACCACTCTGAGTGGCTCGCCAATGTTGTCATGGTCCCTAAGAAGGATGACTCACTTCGCATGTGCATTGACTTCAAGCATATCAATCGGGCCTGCCCGAAAGATCACTTTCCTCTCCCCCGCATCGGCCAAATAGTCGACTCAACTGCGGGGTGTGAGCGCTTGTCCTTTTTGGACGCCTATTCCGGGTATCATCAGATCCGACTGTATGGACCCGATGAGATAAAAACGACTTTCATCACTCCATTCGGGTGCTTCTGTTATGTCACCATGCCATTCGGCCTGAAGAACGCTGGAGCCACATTCATGAGGATGATTCAGAAGTGCTTGCTCACTCAAATCAGTCGGAATGTGGAGGCATACATGGATGACATTGTGGTCAAGTCACGTAAAGGTTCTGACCTGCTGGCTGACCTTGCTGAAACTTTTGCCAACCTCAGAAGGTATGATATCAAGCTTAATCCATCAAAGTGCACATTCGGAGTTCCTGGCGGAAAATTACTCGGTTTCCTCGCTTCCGAACGAGGGATCGACGCTAACCTAGAGAAAGTTGGTGCTATACTCCGGATGTAACACCCTGTGCGTGTGCACGATGTCCAGAAGCTTACTGGTTGTTTGGCCGCCTTAAGTCGATTCATTTCTCGCCTCGGTGAAAAGGCATTGCCTCTTTACCGACTGATGAAGAAGTCTGATAAGTTTGAGTGGACTCCTGAAGCTGATGCAGCGTTTGAAGAGCTCAAAGCCCTGCTTTCCACCCAGCCGGTGCTTGCTGCCCCAATCAGCAAAGAGCCTTTACTGCTTTACATTGCAGCCACTGGACAAGTTGTCAGTACAGTACTTACGGCCGAGCGGGAAGAAGAAGGAAAAGCTTATAAAGTTCAGCGCCCCGTATATTATGTTTCTGAAGTTCTGACTCCATCCAAGCAAAGATATCCACATTATCAGAAGCTTGTCTATGGGATCTATATAACCACGAAGAAGGTTGCACACTATTTCTCTGACCACTCCATTACAGTCGTCAGCGACGCTCCATTATCAGAGATTTTGAACAACAGAGATGCAACTGGTCGAGTGGCAAAGTGGGCGATTGAACTCCTTCCCTTGGATATCAAGTTTGAGGCAAAGAAAGCTATCAAGTCCCAAGCAATAGCAGATTTCCTTGCCGAGTGGATCGAACAGCAGCTGCCGACTCAAGTCCACTCGGAGCACTGGACCATGTTCTTTGATGGCTCCAAGATGCTGAATGGTTCCCATGCTGGGGTGGTACTGGTATCCCCCCGAGGAGACAAGCTCAGATATGTTCTCCAGATTCACTTTGATTCCTCCAATAACGAAGCTGAATATGAAGCACTCTTATATGGGTTACGTATGGCCATTTCACTCGGCGTCCGTCGCCTCATGGTCTACGGTGACTCAGATTTGGTAGTCAATCAAGTGATGAAGGAGTGGGACGTTAGAAGCCCAGCTATGACTGGTTACTGTAATGCAGTGAGGAAGTTGGAAAAGAAGTTTGAGGGGTTAGAGCTCCATCATATACCCCGACTGAAAAATCAAGCAGCTGATGATTTGGCAAAGATAGGTTCCAAAAGGGAAGCCATTCCCAACAATGTGTTTTTGGAACACATTCATACACCTTCAGTTCAATAAGATCCCTTCACTGAAGAGCCCCCGCAGCCTAAAAGTGCCACAGATCCGACTGAAGTCGAGGTCCCAGCCGTGGTCGACTTGATCATGGAGGTTTTGGTCATAACTCCCGACTGGACAGTGCCATACATTGCGTATATCCTTAGGAAGGAACTCCCAGAGGATGAAGAGGAGGCCCGACAGATCGTCCGTCGATCCAAAGCCTTTACTGTGATAAGAGGACAGCTGTTCAGAGAAAGTATGACTGGAGTCAGCCAGAAATGCATAACACCAGAAGAAGGTCGAGTGATCCTCAACGACATCCACTCGGGGACCTGTGGCCACCATGCGTCCTCTCGGACCATTGTGGCCAAAGCATACCGAGCTGGATTTTATTGGCCACGAGCAAATGAAATGGCGAAAGATATAGTCGACAAATGTGAAGGCTGCCAGTTTTACTCCAACAGGTCCCACAAGCCTGCATCAGCCCTGAAGACCATTCCACTCGTCTGGCCTTTTTCTGTTTGGGGGTTAGATATGGTTGGGCCCCTGAGGACTGGTAGGAGCGGCTTCACTCATGTGCTTGTAGCAGTCGACAAGTTTACCAAATGGATTGAAGCCAAGCCTATCAATAATCTTGAAGCCAGTACTGCCGTCAGCTTCATCAGAGAGTTGACATTCAGATATGGGGTTCCGCACAGCATCATCACTGACAACGGATCGAACTTTGATTCTGATGAGTTCAGAGCCTTTTGTGCTTCCCAAGGCACTCGAGTCGACTATGCTTCAGTCGCCCACCCCCAGTCGAACGGACAAGCAGAAAGAGCAAATGGCTTGATTCTCAAAGGACTGAAACCCCGATTGATGCGTGATCTCAAGCACGCAGCAGGCGCCTGGGTCGATGAACTTCCTTCAATTCTTTGGGGATTGAGGACAACTCCCAATCGGTCGACTGGCCGAACTCCATTCTTCCTGGTCTATGGAGCTGAAGCTGCTCTACCGAGTGACTTGCTTCACAACGCACCCCGAGTCGAGCTTTTCTCTGAAGATGAAGTGGAACAGGCCCGGCAAGATGCAGTTGATCTCCTAGAAGAGGAAAGAGAGATGGCTTTAATCCGATCGACCATTTATCAACAAGACTTGCGCCGATTCCACGCCAGAAACGTGAGAGGTCGAGCGTTTCAAGAGGGAGACTTGGTTCTTCGAGTGGATCAGCAGAAACCACACAAGCTCGCCCCTGCCTGGGAAGGTCCCTTCATCGTCACCAGGGTGCTTCACAATGGGGCGTATCATCTTTACAATGTCGAACATCAGAAAGACGAGCCACGGGCTTGGAATGCGGAGCTGCTCCGCCCCTTTTATACTTAAGAGCTCATTCTGTTGAGTTGTAATAAGAAATACCTTTGTAGTTTGTTTATTAGAGACAAGAGTTTTACACTCTTCTAAGAATGATTGTCACTGCTTATACTTGTGTCTGAAATCCCCCAGTGGGTGGCTTAGCTGCGAATCCGTTTCGCCTAAGTTTATAAAATCCTACCGAGTGGTGAGCAAGCCTCTCACTCGGGGGCTTAGCTACGAATCCGTTTCGCCTAAGTTTAAAAAATCCTACCGAGTGGTGAGCAAGCCTCTCACTCGGGGGCCTAGCTGCGAATCCGTTTCGCCTAAGTTTAAAAAATCCTATCGAGTGGTGAGCAAACCTCTCACTCGGGGGCTTAGCTGCAGTCCAGTACTCGCCTAAGTTTAAAAAAAAATCCTACCGAGTGGTGAGCAAGTCTCTCACTCGGGGGCTTAGCTGCAGTCCAGTACTCGCCTAAGTTTAAAAAAAATCCTACCGAGTGGAGAGCAAAGCTCCCACTCAGGGGCTTAGCTGCAGTCAAGTACTCGCCTAAGTTTAAAAAATCCTACCGGGTGGAGAGCAACCCTCCCACTCGAGGGCTTAGCTACAGTCAAGTACTCGCCTAAGTTTAAAAAATCCAACCGAGTGGAGAGCAACCCTCCCACTCGGGGGCTTAGCTGCAGTCAAGTACCCACCTAAGTTTAAAAAATCCTACTGAGTGGAGAGCAACCCTCCCACTCGGGGGCTTAGCTGCAGTCAAGTACTCGCCTAAGTTTAAAAAATCCTACCGAGTGGGGAGCAACCCTCCCACTCGGGGGCTTAGCTGCAGTCAAGTACTCGCCTAAGTTCAAAAAATCCTACAGAGTGGGGAGCAACCCTCCCACTCGGGGGCTTAGCTGCAGTCAAGTACTCGCCTAAGTTTAAAAAATCCTACCGAGTGGAGAGCAACCCTCTCACTCGGGGGCTTCACTGCAGTCAAGTACTCGCCTAAGTTTAAGAAATCCTACCGAGTGGAGAGCAACCCTCCCACTCGGAGGCTTAGTTGCAGTCCAGTACTCACCTAAGTTTGTAACACGCCCATATCTGCAAGGACGACGAGGTGCAGGTCGACTGCAACCTTCTCCTTCGGAGCTGCGCCACGAGTACAACGTGCGCTCCATCCCGATCCGCAAGGACGACGAGGTGCAGGTCGACTACAACCTTCTCCTTCGGTGCTGCGCCACAAGTACAACGTGTGATCCATCCCGATCCGCAAGGACGACGAGGTGTAGGTCGACTGCAGCCTTCTCCTTCGGAGTTGCGCCACGAGTACAACGTGCGCTCCATCCCGATCCGCAAGGACGACGAGGTGCAGGTCGACTGCAACCTTCTCCTTCGGTGCTGCACCACAAGTACAACGTGCGCTCCATCCCGATCCGCAAGGACGACGAGGTGCAGGTCGACTGCAACCTTCTCCTTCGGAGCTGCGCCACGAGTACAACGTGCGCTCCATCCCGATCCGCAAGGACGACGAGGTGCAGGTCGACTGCAACCTTCTCCTTCGGTGCTGCGCCACAAGTACAACGTGCGCTCCATCCCGATCCGCAAGGACGACGAGGTGCAGGTCGACTGCAACCTTCTCCTTTGGTGCTGCGCCACAAGTACAACATGCGCTCCATCCCGATCCGCAAGGACGACGAGGTGCATGTCGACTGGAACCTCCTCCTCAGAGCTGCATCTCAAGTACAAAAATGTTCCGAGTAAAGAATAAATTCTACTTGAAAGCAAGCACAAGCATATTCGAGATAAACCAAATCCAGATGAATCCTAAGGTTCCGACCGCGGATTAAAGTACTCGGGCATCAAGTCCGAAGGAGTTTAACGGTTACAAAAATCACTCGGCATCCCGAGGCAAATTTAAGGTGGAGCATAAAAGTTTGTTCACTCCGCAGGAGGAGGGCTGGCAGGCTCGACGAATTTGTCCAGGTCAATTCCATCGGCAATCCGAGTGGCGGCAGCAATGAAGGTCTCCATGAAGGATTGGAAGTCGTGCTTCTTGGTGTTGGCAACCTTGATCGCTACCAGCTTCTCTTCTCGCGCTTCCTTGCAGTGGACACGAACCAAAGACAGGGCCACATCAGCGCCGCACCGGGCAGAAGACTTCTTCCATTCTTGCACTCGACCGGGAATCTCATTAAGTCGAGTCATCAGAGACTCGAGGTCATTTTGGAGTGTTGCCCCTGGCCAGAGTGCTGTGTCGATCCGCGACATCGCGACCTTCAATCGAGCAAGATAATCAACAACACCAGCAACACGAGATTCCAATCGGAGTACATTCATGGCAGCCTCGTCCTTCACCGGAGAATGAATGGGGTCCAAGCTTGTCTCAACTCGCCCAGTCTCTTCCTCGAAGTTCCGGCAAAATTCTACACGTACGATTCAAAGATGAGTCAGCGATTGTATATCGAGTCGACAATGACAAGTCAGTCGGTTCAAAGAAAATACCTTCAAGCATGACGAACAACCTCTTGGCAAGACCTCCCAGATAATTCTCCAGATCGTCCCTCGCGAGCAATGCCTTCCATTTTATCGTTCAGATTGTTCTTATCCTTCTTCAGACGGGTCGCCTCCTTATTGGCTTCATCAAGGGCAGTTTTCAGCTTGTCGTTTTCTTCCTCCAGCTTGCCGATTGAAGCTAGCTTCTGTTCGGCGAGTGCAGTTTTCTCGTCAGCTGCTTTTTGGGCGGCCGCAAGATCTTGGTCCTTTTTCGCCAAAGCTTGGTTCATTTTCTTTGAAGGAAACAGCGCTCGGTTCAGAAAAAGTAGAATAGAACCTGGTACAAAGACAAACCAGTCGGCAAGCTTTCTCTTACCAGTAGCTTCATCCTTGGCCTTCTGCAGATTTGTCTTGGCCAGTTCCAGATCGAGGTTGAGCTGAATATGTTTTTTCTCCAATTCAGCAAAACGAACTCCGAGTTCACAAGATTTCCGTAATCAAGGGACAGTCAATCAACAGATGGAAAGATCAGTTACTTCAGAACAATAGTTCGACAAATTCAATTTGTTTTCAGTCCATAGTCGACTGCCCGCAGTCGACCACGGTCTCGGGGACTACACCCAGTGGGTGCACTTAGCGTGCCCCCACTGATTCAGTTTCCACTCGACGTGGAATATCCAGGCAAAAAAAAGAGAGAGAAGAAAAACTAAGACCATAGTCGACTGCCCGCAGTCGACCACGGTCTCGGGGACTACACCCAGTGGGTGCACTTAGCGTGTCCCCACTGATTCAGTTTCCACTCGACGTGGAATATCCAGGCCGAGTGGAAAAATCCGATTCTCAGACCACAGTGACTGCCCGCAGTCAACTATGGTCTCGGGAACTACACCCACTGGGTGCACTCAGCGTGCCCCCACTGGTTCAAAGATTCAATCGACAACAACATAGTCAGCTCAAAGTGAGAGTTTTCTCAGTGGCAAATCAAAACACCCAGTGGGTGTATAGATGCGAAGCGCAGACAGATGAAAAGATTCTTGGAAAGAAAGTTTTCAGGTACCATATCCTAACAGAACGAGCCAAAAGAGTCAGTCGACAGCCTACTAACCTGGACGTTGCTCTGGAGAGCGGAGCTGGCATCATAAGCAGCTTGGCTGGCTTCCCGCACCATCTTCATTTTCTCCATCATAATGCCCGCCTGGCGTATAGCCTCTTTTGCAGCACCCACCTGGTCCTCTGGGACGTAATGTGCGGCAAAAAGTGATGGTGGATCGGCGGGAGTCTGTGCGGCTAACGCTGAAGGCTGAGCACTCGACAGCGGTATAGCGAAGGAGACAGAAGTCCGATTGGCATCGCCGGCGTCCCGAATTACCGGTTCCGCCACCGGCGTCGACTGAGGCGTCTTGCCAGCGGACGTTTTCCTGTCTCTTCTCCCCAAGGGCCTCTGTGGCTCGTCCTCGTCGTCGTCGGGGAGGTCAATGACGTTGAGAGGGGCTGCAAAAAGATCAGTCGCCGAAATTTCATCCCCGATTGGTTATATCGCAGTTCAATCGACAAAGCTAAGACAAGATCACAAAGATTATACCTGGGTTGGAGGTGACCACATCTTCCATGTCCTCATCCTCTTTTTATAAGCAGAGGTCCCAGAAGTAGCGGCGCTGCTAGTTTCAAGATTCATTCGGTCAAATCCAGGAAAACTGGACAACACAAAACTTCGGGTAAAATGAAGACAGAGCACTCACGCAGAGGCAACAGGGATGTCAATTTTGATTCTGGGCAACGCTTTCCAGGTCTTCTGCACTACAACCTTGGACTGCTTCGGGGCCTTTTCAGTCAGTGCCTGAGACGACATCCGAGGACGCTTTGACGACTGCCCAGTCTGAACTGTCGTCTTGTCGCGGACGCTTGCCGGATCGTGGGTGAGCTTGGACCGCCTCTCCCTGCGGGGAGGTGAGTCGACCTCTTCTTCGTCACTCGGGTCGTCGCTCTCCTCGTCTCCTTCGCAGTCAGAATGCCACTCGCCGCTTTCACCTCCGCTCGTCTCCCCTTCCAGGTCCTGCTCCTGCTCTCCGTTGGGCATCGAATACATCTCAGTAAGAGCCTAGAAGAAAACAAGCAAGACAAAATCAGTCAGTGGACCATAGACAATTGCATGATAAGTCAAGATGACACTCGGGAGTTCAGAGTTGGACCTTGTCTGGTTCGTAGGATTGGTCGAGTGGAGGGATTCTCCTGCCCCCCTGGGGTTATCTTTGTTGCCAGTGATACCCCTCAACCACTTCTCCACCGTGTCCTCGTCGACTTCTTTTGGATATATCCGAGTGGAATCCTCAATGCCCGAATACATCCACATCGGATGGTCACGGGCCTGAAGTGGCTGAATACGTCGTCTGAGGAAGACTTCCAGCAGATCCATGCCGGTCACGCCCTCACGGATGAGGTAGACCACTCGCTCGACCAGCACCTTCACCTCCGCTTTCTCCCCCGGGGTCACTTTCAAGGCGGAGGGCTTCTCCATGCGAGCCATGGAAAAGGAAGGAAGTCCAGTCGACTGTCCTGGAGTCGGCTGGTCTTTGCAGTAAAACCAGGTCGACTGCCACCCTCGGACTGACTCGGGAAGAATTATGGCTGGGAAAGAGCTCTTACCCCTCATTTGAATTCCAAGACCCCCACACATCTGAATTACTTTGGTCTTCTCGTCACTCGGATTGGCCTTTTTGACCGACTGAGAGCGACACGTGAAAATGTGCTTGAAAAGGCCCCAGTGTGGTCGACAACCCAAGAAATTTTCGCATAGAGACACGAAAGCGGCAAGATACACGATGGGGTGTTGGGGGAAAAGTGGTGAAGTTGTGCCCCAAAGAAGTTCAAGAAAGCTCGGAAAAAGGGTGTGGAGGCAAAGAAAACCCGCGGTTGATGTGGGTGGCGAGGAGGACGCACTCACCCTCCTGCGGTCGAGGCTCAGTCTCATTCCTCGGGAGCCGCGCAGATCCGTGGGGAATCAGTCCCTCCTCTGCCAGATCGTCGATGTCGTCCTGGCGGATCGTCGACCGAATCCAGTCGCCCTGGATCCAGCCACGCGGTAGACCGGACCTCGACGAGGATCCGCCCCGGCTGGACTTCTTCCCCTTCGCCTTCGCCGTCGTCTTCTTCGCGCGCTCCAGGGCTTCCATCTTCTCTTTCCCCATCGTAGCGGACAGAGCTCGTACGGAGCGGCGACGCTGGAGCAGGAATGGACGCGGTGGGGAAAACTGGGAGGAAGGAAGAAGAATGAGGGCGCACTGTTGAAAGAACATGTGGCGCCCCCATGTTTGGTTTTGGTAATTGACGACAATCTCTATGGACTAATGGTTGCCTTGAGTTATATTTGAAGGTTTTGTCCATAGGCTTTTCTTGGAGTACATGTGTTGGTTTCAAGGAGAGTTTGTGTTGACCAAGGTGCTATTAAGGAATTATCCATAGGCTTTTCTTGAGTTATATTTGAAGGTTTTGTCCATAGGCTTTTCTTGGAGTACATGTGTTGGTTTCAAGGAGAGTTTGTGTTGACCAAGGTGCTATTAAGGAATTATCCAAAGATTGGTCATGTGAGAGTTGAGCTTATTGCAAGCATGTCTTGAAGAAGAAGATTGTGTGATCATTCATGTTTACCTTCAAGACATCATCCAAATGAAGAGAGTTGGAAAGATTCTAGGTTGATCAAGACTAAGTCAAGAGTGAATCAAGTTGATCAACTCACAAAGCGTAGAAGATGTACCGAGAGGGATCAAGTGATCCCATGGTATGGTAAGCATTGTCCATTGTGCTTTGTGTACTAACCCATGGTCTATGTGAGAGTTCTATGTGGGGTTAGGTACGTGTTCATGGGCTTGCGTCAAGAGGAAGATATCACTCAACCCATGGAGAGGATGACATCAAGTGGTGATCGTCATCAACATTGCCGTGTGCAAGTTCAAGTGGAGCATCACGAAGAGATCAAGTGCTTGAAGCTTGCCGTCCATTGTGGTGACAATGGACTTGTGAAGATGTGCGGAAGGGTGGCTCACCCATAGTGGAGTATGGGGGAGCAATCAACTAGTCTTCATCGAGCCAACGCAATCAAGAAAGGTGGTCCATCTTGAGGGAGTCAAGATCGTCATCATCTAGCTCAAGTCGACCATGTGCAAGGCAAAGGTTTGCTCTTGATAGGTTTTCTATTTTATCGGTCTCATGATGGTAGTTGGGAGACCGGGTTATAGGATCGATTGCTGTACTATCAAGGGGGGCTCTCGATGAGTAGCTTGATCGTATCGTTCATAGAGAGCTCAAACCATTGCATCCTTGCATCATCTTTATTGGTTCTTGTTTGGTTCTTCTCTTTGTGAGTTTTGGAGCTTATGGTCATCTTGATGACAAGCTCGAGTTCATCGAAAACGGAGTTCACTCGCATCTTCTATGATGTTTTCGATGTTGGAGGTTATGCCGGTTCTTCTCGGTTGGAGGTTTCACTCCTTTATTTGTTAGGCATACCTCCCCTGCCTCTTCTTACTATAACCACTCGCTATTTTGATGCTACTCGTCTTCCTCTATCCAACAAGCTTGAGTTTGCTCAATTCGGAGCTCATATGAAGAAGTTTTGGCAGTTCTGTTTTTCTCCCTGCGGTAGTACCGCGGTGGCAGCGGTAGTACCGCTTGTAGCGTCAAGCGGTAGTACCGCTCCAGTACCGCTCTACTACCGCCTCGATTTTGGATCTGCTCTTTTCGTGTCGGGTTCAGCAGTAGTCGCGCGGCAGTAAGGCACGGTAGTACCGCCTATAAGCGGTAGTACCGCTCCGGTCGAGCGGTAGTACCGCTACTGCACTACTGCCACCGTACTCTGCTCTGTCCTGCCTCCTTTTGTCCCGCGTTCTGCTCCTCCAGCGGTAGTACTGCTGGGGTGAGCGGTAGTATCGCTTATCGGCGGTACTACCGCCCCAAGGTTTTTGTTTTGTTGCTCCTTTTCCCTGCTTCTTCCGCCCGAGCGGTAGTACCGCTCGTCGTCTTGTATCCAACAAGCTTAAGTTTGCTCAATTTGGAGCTTATATGAAGAAGTTTTGGCAGTTCTGGTTTTCCTTGGAGTATACTTGTTTTCGTGGCAGTGGCTTTAGGATGGCGCCAGCGGTAGTACCACTTAGGAGTCACAGGCGGCAGTACCGCTCCGTAGCGGTAGTACCGCCGGTGGGTCCTCAGCAGTAGTACCGCTGCGGTACCAGGCCCCTGCTGCGTCGACTCGAGGGGTCTTTTTTCGTGTCGGATTGTGCGGTACTTCGCAACAGCAGTAGAGCGGCAGTGCCGCTCATGAGCGGTAGTACCGCCCTACCACCGCGGCAGTACCGCTCGAGTCCGTATCTCTCCTGCCCTCCTAACTCCACGGTAGTACCGCTGCCTTATGCGGTAGTACCGCCCTCTGCGGGGCTGTTTTCGGGGTAACGGTTGGATTGTTCCCCCCACTATAAAAGGGGGTCTTCTTCCCCATTCAACCAAAAAAATCTCTTGAGCTCGTGTTCTTCCCCCATTGTTGACCTTCTTCGAGCTTGCTAACTCTCAATCCCTCCATGGATTCTTGCTAGTTTTTGAGGGAAAAGAGAGAGGAGATCTAGATCCACATTTCCACCAATCACTTTCTCCTCTATGTGAGGGGAACCCCTTGGATCTAGATCTTGGAGTTCTTGGTGTTCTCCTTCTTGTTCTTCCTCTCATTTTCCTCCCTAGCATTAGTTGCTTCGGTGGGATTTGAGAGAGAAGGACTTGGGCACTTCGTGTGCCCTTGCCATTGCATTTGGTGCATCGGTTTGAGTTCTCCACGGTGATACGTGGAATTTACAAGTTGAGAAGCTTATTACTCTTGGGTGCTTGGTACCCTTGAGCTTGTTCCTCTTGGGTGCTTGGGCGCCCTAGACGGTTGGTGGTGTTCGGAGCTCAATCATTGTGGTGTAAAGCTCCGGGCAAGCGTCGGGGTCTCCAATTAGGTTGTGGAGATCGCCCCGAGCAATTTGACGGGTTCCGGTGACCGCCCCCAAGGGTTGCCATTTGTACGGGTTCGGTGACCGCCCTCAAGGGTCCCTTAGTGGAATCACGGCATCTTGCATTGTGCGAGGGCGTGAGGAGATTACGGTGGCCCTAGTGGCTTCTTGGGGAGCATTGTGCCTCCACACCGCTCCAAACAAAGATTAGCATCCGCAAGGGTGTGAACTTCGGGATACATCTTCGTCTCCGCGTGCCTCGGTTATCTCTTATCCGAGCTCTTTACTTATGCACTTTACTTTGTGATAGCCACATTGTTTCTTGTCATATATCTTGCTATCACCTAGTAGTTTATCTTGCTTAGCATAAGTTGTTGGTGCACATAGGTGAGCCTAGTTGTTGTAGGTTTTGTGCTTGACAAATTAACCGCTAGGTTTATTCCGCATTTGTTCAAGCCTAAACCATAATTTTTTAAAGCGCCTATTCACCCCCCTCTAGGCGACATCCACGATCTTTCAACTGTTCAAAAAACCCCAATCCGGCGCCTTATATGAGGTTGCTTCCGAGTGACTGACCTGTAGGCCCGGACGATCTTATCAAATCCCGCGACAGTCGCGCGCGCGATACGTGGCGAAAAAGGTGGCGCGGAAATCAAGGTGACCCTGCCTTATCCAGCCCGATCACTGCGGCCTCCTTCGCCTCGCGCGCTTCCCAAAATTTGGATCCCGCGAGATCCGCGGATAGCAGAACAACCTGTCAGACGGAAGATCTTCTCCATATTAACACTCGAAGCTCTTTCAGCAAAAGTTCACTCGACAAAACCAGGAATGGACCAAGGCAACTGAAAAAGAAGTTGGTGTCCTCATGCTGGTCCGTCGATCCGAACAAGTCACATCCGAAGCGCGAAAAGTGAGTCGGAAGTATTTCCAACTCCTTCTCCACTCAAACCCTGATCCATTCGGGGGGTAATGATGAAGTTATGTACCTAGGGTAGGGTCATAGGCCTGACCTAGATACCCTTCCCAAGGACATCACCCTAAAACCAGAAGCATTCGAGGAGGAGTCACCATCCACTCGACCATGAAGCATTCCACTCGGAAGACTCGAAGTCACTCGACCATGGAGACCGTCACTCGACCGCCAGAAGATCTAAAGCCAGTCTATACTGCAACGGTCGGACATTACACCATAGCTTTAATGATCATTATGTCTCTTTATTACTAGCGTTACCAGTAACGCCCCTCTCTTGATGTACCTTAAATCCCTTGTAACGTGGGCTGGTTGGGGTCCTGGCGCACTCTATATAAGCCACCCCCCTCCACATGCACAAGGGTTCGCACCCCTGTAAACACACATACGCATAATCCAGTCGACCGCCTCCGAGCTCCGAGACGTAGGGCTGTTACTTCTTCCGAGAAGGTTCTGAACTCGTAAAACTCGTGTGTACAACTTCGCCATAGCTAGGATCTGCCTCTCCATACTACCCCCCCCCCTATTCTACTGTCAGTCTTAGTACCACGACAGGTGCCACCATTCCTTCCTGAAGGGTGTCGGTGATATCCATCCCCCATCTCCCTCCGCGTGCCGGGGAAACCCTAGGACATGTCCGGGCAGCAGCGTCATCGGCGTCGCTTTCCTTCTTGGAGGTGTTGTTTTGTACGCGGTGGTTCGGAGCCTCGGGTTGTAGTGGTTTGTCTCTGGTGGGCGTAGCGGTGGCGGGTCATCCGCGCTTGTCGAGCTGTTGTTGTTGGCATTTGCTTCTTCTTCTTTTTCTTTTTGGCTTGTTGTGTTGTTCGCCCCAGCAATCTTGTATCGGTGTTGATTGCTTTGGAATACAAAGCGGGGGGAAACCCTTTTTCGGTATGGAGGGAGTGGGACCAAAAGGAAGTGAGTGTGGAAAAAGTAAAACAAAAAAGGGCAAAAACTATATAAGAATTTAAAATGAACAACATGCTGATTAGCAAGGTTTTAAAAAACACACGAACAGAAATATTGCGCGGATTAGATGACATGGCATATCCTACAAGAACAGGAAGGCATAATTGGCTAATTGAAGTTGTTTCCATAGGTTTCCATAGGTTTGAATCATATGGATGAAACAAGATCTCTACGGGAAAGAAACAAACTAAGAAATAGGATCCTCTAGAACTTCTATAGCATTCCTTCAAATAAAATGCGAAACCGACACGTCGAGTTAGATCTGAAATGCCTTCATTTCTCTTCTTTTCTTTTGTCAAGCAACAATTGTGCTTGTGCATGCATGACAAATTGTCCCGGGCTAGCAGCATCTAGGCAACGGACCACATCACGGACTAGTTAGTCAGTTTCTTGTGTGTCTTGGCATGCAAGTTGGTACCAGAAACAGAACCACAAGCACTTTACTTCAAGAAGAGGACAGGCACACCTAACTGTGCAGTTCCTGGCATAGTCCTGCGCTGTAGGGTTTAATTTCTAGTACGTAGCATCCAAACAAAGTTTCATGTGATAAATGGGCAGACCTCCATGGGCAACCATAGTACAGAAATGCAACTTTGGTGCATGTCAAAGGAAATATGGAGAGCAGACTAAGCCAGTTGGGACATTATGAAAGGGAAAGCGACTTTGGCGTATTTTCCAGGCTGGCTGGAAAGCAAAGCCAGGCTTGTTAAATCAAAAGAAACAATGTGATGGATGCCCGCACAATGTCAGCATCTTATCTCAATGTGTTTGTTGGTTAGTCCTTTGCTTTGTTTGTTGCATTGATTATTATGCTTACCTGACAGTATTTTGGGCTGGGCAAGCAGGCAAGGGCCGGGCCACACACCCTGGACTGGAAGCCCAGGATTTCGGACCGGGTCGGCTGAGTAGGCAATTGATCGCGAAAATATGACAAGGAAAATGATGAGGCATGAACAGAAACAGAATGTTCTGATGTTTTTGAGAGAAAAAAACACTTCAGAATATTCACAGAATCAATGGCTTCAGACTTGATCAAGAAAAAACTTACAGAAAAGGATAGAAATTAGTCAATGGCCTTTTTGGCGTGAACTTCATAGGAATTTGCAGCAATTTTGTAGAAACAGTTCACCTCTGCTAGGAATCCACGAATGAAAGATGCGCTAGACCTCCCTTGTAGTTGTACCGGGTCTGGCTTCAGCATCTGCCTCCGACTCAGTGAGATTACGAATGATGAATTTCTTCCTGCAGCTTCCTCATCACATCTGAATCATAATACTTTCTTGAGGCATACGCAGGAAAATTCATGTATCTTGACAAACTCAACTTTGATTCAAAGATATAAGACTGACTAGGACATGCCATAGCTCGGCGAACTAACATCGCCGTTTCAAAGACCAAAACACAGAATTCACCATCTTGAATATATGACAAGAATGTAACAGAAGTAACAAGAGCAAACGACGACGGACATGATTGCCTTTTTTCCCCGAGCCATGACTGACATGATCCTCACATTACATTGTAGTTGCACACAGACATAACAGAGTTCTTCTCAATTGAAAAAGCTACAGAACCCAATTCGTAAGCACAAAAGGATATCGGGAACAAGGACACACTTGGTCAGGCTGCCATCAGCATCAGTGGTCTCCTGTGGCCCTGCTGCAGCATCTCACGCAGCTGCTGGTACCCGCTGCGGTAATGCTCAAGGGTGAAGCACAGCTGCCTAATCGCCTCACGCTTCCCCTCGGCGCTCTCAGAGATCGCAAGGTTCTGCTTCTCCACAAGTTCCTCGAGCTCAGAAACCCGAGCACGCAGCTCCGACAGGGACTCATGCACAATAGCGGACTCTGCTGATATCTTGGCATGCTCAAGTTGAAGCTGACTAAGGTGGCCATCCATCTCTTTCATCTTTTCATCACGTGCCGTGATGTCAGTTAGTAGAGTGACCAGCTTGTTATCAACTGTGTCTTTCTCTGATAATATCAGTTCAAGCTTGCTTGTAAGATTGGCAAGGTCTTGATTCAGCTCAGAAATATGTTTCTCGCTGTTCATGTATTCTTCTGCCCTGTCGGCATAAGCTTGCTTAAGCTCTGCTTCCATGGATGCCAGCTTGCCTTCGAGAGTGGCATTGGCTTCTGATAGTGTTGAAAGTTCAGCGCTAAGATCAGATTTCTCCAGTGAATGTTTTTCCTCAGAATCACACACCACCCTCTCTAGCTCCTTAATACTGTCCTGGAGTATTGATTTCTCTTGTGAGGCACTTTCTAGCTGTGCTTCTAGGTTCTTGATGGTTCCTTCTTTCTCCAGTAAAACTTCCTCCAGTTCTGCTTTTGTATTCTTCATTGCCTCTTGCAGCTTCACCACCTCGGAAGCTGAATAATCTAAGCAGCATGCTGCCTCTTCTAGCTCTTCAATCCGAGACCCGAGCTGCAACTTGTCCTGTGACAGTTTTGCTAGCTCACCTTCAAAATTTGTGATAACTCCTTGGAGCATTCCAATCTCAGCCTCAAGAGCAGATTTATCATGCAGATACTTCGCTGAAAGTTCTCCAAGCTCCTGCTTGCACTTATCAAGTTCAAGATCACGATGCGCCAATTCAATTTCAAACTGCTTAGCTGCTGAGGCCATTGCTTCCTTCAGCACATCAGTCTCGTTTTTGTTCGCCAACAGCGCAGCTTCCAATGCTTCCTTCTCACTGTTGACTTCTTCAAGATCCTCCCGCAGTTTTTCATCATGTTCAGACACTTCTGAGATAGTATTCTTTTCCTCCAAAGCATCAAGTTTTCCCCTTGCTTCATGAAGCTCAACTTCAAGCTCAATAATTCTTTGGCTCAAGGCATAAAACATGCTGTTGCCATTTTCCTCTTTGCTTTCATCAAGCTCTGACTCAGACTCTGAAGACGATGAAGACCCATCACTCCCCTTCTTGGATACGTCAGAGCTCACACCAGAGCCAATGGACACATCAAAGCAATCTGATCGAGTTTTTGGCTTTTGCTCTGTAGATGGAGGAGACTGTGTCTCAGAATCTGATTCAGGGGCACCAAAAGAGCCATGTGGCTGCAGTGATGATGGGATATTTTTGCGCAGTTCTCCAGTTACATTGTCGTACCGCTCAGCAAGGGCGCGATACATGCAATAGAATTTTTTGATGTGGGCGACAAGCACAGGTCGTTCTTGGCAATACACCTCAGCCTTTTCTGCAGAGCATTCACCTTCCTCCTCAACAAGTCCCAGCATCTCTTTCACTTGCATCTCCATCTCTGTTCAGTTAGAAGAAAGGTTATGTTCAGAAAACAACATCGCATAGCTTGTTAGACTAGAAAAGACTAAAATCCTACACGAATGAACCTGCGCATCACTATTGTCTAGCAAACAACAATGTATCCAAATTTAGATCAAACAAAGTATCTAATTCCAGTATGCAAGACAAGAACAGAACATCTGAGAAACATTATTCATTACCTTGTAAGTTCTCTGAGAGCCATTTGGAGTTTTCTGGACTAATGTGGCTATCCCACCACCATGAACGGGATTTCCTTAACTGTGACCCTTGAGTTCCTTTCATCTTCACCAGAATATAAGAAAATCCTTTCTGTTATGCAGACCTGATAATGATTCAAATGGATATACAAGTGAGAAGGGAGAACAAGAGACACACAACAGAAGTGAAGTACTTAAAACAACTCAAACACAAATCTATAAGACAGTTTACTACACAAACCACAAAGCAATTGTCTCAGAATTCATAGCAATGTAACACAGGATCAAAGGGGAAATTAAACAAAATGCAGAAACATAAAGTTGCTGGCCAAACAAGCTCAGGACTTTACTTCAACTCCGATTGAGTGACTTGCCTGTGCATGGGAAAGATTAGCTAGGGGATATGCAATGATCTGGCCAACAGAGTACGTCTTTCACACACTACATAGGACGATCAAGGAAATAACAATCCTTCTCAAATGAGCAAAACTTATATCCTAGTTACGAGTGTATGGCAGGAAGAGCAGATAAATAGGATGCGAAACCCTTGGGGGCCAGAGCTGCGGGAAGCCCATGACTGACAATGATTAGCTATCTAAAGAACAGTGACATGGAGCGAAAGACAGTGACATTTTTTTCTGGAAAGGGGAAACGTCCGCTCTTCAATAAGCAATTCAAAAATGAATGAATACATGTATGCATGCATGCTATCACAAGCAAACATTAGCAACAATCCATAATGCCAGCTTCCTTTAGACCAAAATGATGAGTATAGCATGCAAACTAGGCAAATATTTAAGAAACAGACAGACAGGGACGTTGATCAGATCTTGTAGCTACCAATTATCCGAGAAGAGAACCCTATTGAGAGAATAAAATGGCTGGCACTTGGGTGTCAAATGTCCAACTGCAAAGGACACGGCAGCTACAGCTATGTGTGCCTGCCTGATAGGTAGGTCGGGCAACTTCATTCAGTGAACTGGGAACCATCTCAGACGGACAATAAGAATGGACAGCAAACATTGAACCCCACGTTGATCTGAAACTTTGGGATTCAGGCAAGAGGTCGCAAACGTGCAACCAAAAATGCTCCTGTCGACATTATTATTCAAGGTAAGAGGGCATCAGGAACACTGCTCAATGAATTCGACATTATTGAAGAAGATCCGGGATACACGAAACATGGCGGGGGCACACCTAGATAATAGACACGTGAGAGCGATATGGCATCAAGGGGGCTATCAGCATGTGAACAGTCCCACTCAGGAGCACGAGGGAGAAACTGTCTGCCCAAGATACAAGAGATGTAACGCGAAACAACCGGGCTAACTTGCGTTCACTGTACTCGTAACTGAAAGCACGAATAAAATCGACATAATATTGCGTGCGTTGGATCTAGGGAAGCTGAAGGTATGATGACATGGAACTAGCGTCTAGTCGTGCACGGGACGCGACGAGCAACATCACAGCAGAGCCAACACAAGCACGGGGATCAGTTGCATCTTCACAGAGCAGAGCAGAGCAGACGCTGCAAAACAAGCAGTGCTGTACGGACCGATCTGCTGGTGGCGGAAAAACAAGACGAAGAGGAACGAAAATTCCGCGGCGGCTACGGGCCTACAACCTCCGGCGACGGGAACGAGGAAGCGCCCAGCCCTCTCCGCCGCTCCTCTCGCCGCGAAAAGGAAAAACAGCATCACGCGCGTTAAAGGAGGAAACGCCGCAGGGATTTACCAAGGTTCACCGGAGGTAGATCCGACCACCTCGACACGCCCCCCGAGACGCAGCGCCGAGGCTCCGCTCTGCTGCAGCCTGGAGAGATAACGACGCGCGCAGGAATGGAGGTGGAGGCCGGGGGCGGGAGGGCAGAGCACGGGAGGTTACGGGAACTCGGGGAGCGCTAAAGCCCAAGAAGGCATCGGGGCGTGGGGGTTTTTAGCGGCGAGTTTACCGTGGTGCCCCTGGGCGGACGGGGGGTTTTCGTTCGAGTTGCAAGCGTTGATGAGCTGGACGCCACGGGAGAGGGGTAACTGCCAGCCACATTAACGTTGCTGAGTAAATTAGTAGCCGGTTTCGAATGATGGTGGCGCTTCTCGCTCGCTCGCTCGCTGTGGGGGACCACATGGGCTGATGGGCATGGCCCGGCCGGCCGTGGAGATGGAGCCTGTCGCCGGGGAAAGTGGTAGGACCCACAACCGGTGTGGGAAAGGGAAAGCCTCGGATCGCGGCCGCCGCTGCCGGCGGCGGCAGCAGCTTTGGATCCCTCCTGGGTCTCGGTGTCGTGGTTGAGCGTGTTTTAGGGGACGCTCGTCTGTGTGGAACACAATGATAAATTTTGATAGACTTGTTTGAAAATAAAAGCAAAACAGTGAGCATGCTTGGTTTAAGGAGAACACACATGTCGTGTCAATTTTTTCGGAAGGCGTGGTATATTATTATTTTTTGGGGGAAACTTCGAGAGATTTTTTTCCCGTGAAAGGTCTATATTAAGAACCCGAATTCTGAATCGTGCAGCTGCGCTGGATTGCTGTCTCGAGCGCACGCGTTACCAGACAAAAGCCCCACGTACGTTCATCGCTGAAAAAAACAACGCTACCCATCCACCATCTCTCTCCGAAAAGAACGCCTTATCCTAATCCCCTTTCCTCGTCTCAACCCAGTGGTGGCGAAGAACCAGAGGACCACAGCCGCCGGCGGTGTTGTAGCCTGGGGTGTCGAGGGAGAGGCGACAGACTGGAGGAACCAGGCGAGCCGGTCGGCGGGTAACCGGAGCAGCAGCGCCATCGTCTCCTCCCCTCGTCTTTCTTCTAGCTGGAGCGGGGTCGGCCAGCTGCCGCATCCCCGTCGAGGAAGGGGCCACGGAGCTCACGCCGGAGAGCGGCCTAGTGCTTAGGTAAGGCTGCAGCCGCGCCATCGTGTGGTCTGCTAACACCAAGGGCTGGTCCATCGCCGGGGCGTGCATCAGCAGTGACGACGACCTAGTCAGACTGTCTCCGTCGTGCGATTTGCCCTCTCCTCAACGCTGGCCTTGCCCGTGAGGGTTTCGACCCCGCCGTTGGGGGGTGATTTCTTCCGGGAGGGGGGGACGCCTGAGACGGAGGGAGGGCAATGGAAACATTGAATCTGTCGTTGGTTAGAGGAGATGGTTCCAGCAACAGCAGCAGCAGCTCAGGACTGTGTAGATGCAAGCCATCTAACGCTGCTACAATGCTTGTAAGTTTTGTACATTATCATCTCAGATTTCCTGAAAACTATAGGAAGAGTTCTTGCCTCAGTAGTTACTAAATGAACTAGTATAGTTGCACATTTGATCATGTACGAGGGTATGATTATTGACCTCTCAGAATTATCTCTCATCTCTGCCAGTAAACTCAGTAGCGTATTAACATATGAAACTTAGAAGCTACAGGGTTGCAAAAACTATTAGTTTACACTGTATTTGTGTGACTTTTTGACATGGCAAGCTTATCAAATCTTGAGGTCAGTACTTCTTGTTCTTGAGCCCAAGTAGCTCCTGCTGCAGCAATGATTTTTGGGGATTAGTCTGTTGGTTTGGATGATTAGGACTGGTGTATGTTGGTTCGCTGCAGTGAGGCTTTTGTTAAGAAGTGGTGTGAGGCTAACCTTCCGCTCGTGTGCTGGTCGGACATTATTCATTTATAGGTGTGTTTGCCTGCTGATTTGAATACACATACAAACTGAGAAGAAATATCTAGGAAGTAGTTCCTGATGCTATGATTGATAAATTGGTTGCTTATTTGATTGAAGGATGCAGAATAGGAGTAATTGAATAATGATATTATTAGGATCAGGAAGTACGCATACACATGGATATTAGCAAGAGGGGTCGCTTACTTTGGTAGCGCACACTCAAGTTTCATGAAATATAGCTAGAACCAAGAAACCATGAGTCCCATGAGTCCCGGTACATCCAAAAATTGCTTGAGACCAACATTACAGTTGCCTGATTTTATTACCCATTAGAAAATATAGTTTTTCCTTTGCCCTTTGTTTCGTTGCAGCACAATTTTCTGCCTGCAATCAAACACACAGTTTGCCTACAAATCATATAATTTTTGCCTCAATCAACTATGTACCTTGCCGACAAAAAACTTATTTCCAAGGACTTATTCTGATTTATTTTTTGGTTGCACTTTTCTTTTAGAATTTAGGTTTTGTTTTACCACAAAACCATCAGCTGCAAAAGCTTTATGTACTTGCCTACATCTCAACACAATCTTTGTTATGAACTAGTTGCAAATAGTTGCTCAAGTTTTTAGTATGGGTTGCCTGGAATTAAACGGAAGGTTGCTTTAATTTTCACTACATCCATAGGGCCTGGAAACAAGGGAGAGGTGCGGATTTTGTACTCCTCTGAGTGGCTTCTCTTGCGACGGCGTCACACCTGATATGGGGATTGAAGGGGGTTGGGCAGCATTGGATTCGGAAGGCGACTTTCCACTATAAGGATAGAGTAGTTACTTGGATTTCATTAAAAGAGTTGCATTTTGTGTGTGTACCGCAGTTGCTTAGTTTTGTTGGGGCAGTTGCTCGGATTCATTTTTGAATATTTCCTTTTGTAATGCAGTTGCTTGGTTTTCCTAGGACAGTTGCTTCCTCTTTACTAGAACAGTTTTGCATTTTGTGTTTTTTAATTGAGTTGTTGGTTTTTTTGCTAGGCCAGATGAGAATTTGCATGGGGAGGGGGGCAGATAGTTTCCCACAAAGGTTATTCAAGTTTCTCACACGCTTTTTTCTGCCTAAAGTAGTAGATAATCTAAGTAGTAATGCTAGGGACAGTTACTTGTTTTTGGCAGGATTTCTGTTCCGAGTTGCTTGGATTGTTTGCTTGTAAGTTTTTTAGATTATCATCTCAGATTTGAATACACATACAGACTGAGAAGATACATCTAGAAAGTAGTTCCTGATGGCCCCTAGAACTGATGTGATGATTAATTTGCATGGTTATTTGACCAAAGGGTGCAGAATATGAGTAAACTGACCATGATAGTTTTAGGATCAGAAAGTTGGCATACACGTTGGTATTAGCAAGAGCAGTAGCTTAGTTCGGTAGTGCACACTCAATTTTCAGGAAATATAGCTAGAAAACCAATATGGCTAACACACAAGCTTCTACTCTCGATGTGGGGTTGTTTGCTGGAATGTGTGCACATTTTGCAACCTATGGTATTAGTAGTTGTTGCACATCTGCAAAGAGTTGCTCAAACTCAATCATGGGAAATCCATGTATAAGTGTAGTTTTCTTTAGCCTCTCTTCTCAGTCAAGCTAACAGATAGGTGCTTTTTTGTGAGATGATTGATGGACTAAATTCATAGATAAGTTGTACACGACAACAGTCAATGCACACCATGCCTTATTGAAATTGGAAAGGAACTTTTTAAGATTTCTTGATGGAATAAGCTCTTCTTGATTGTATAGGTTGGTTCAGACAAGTGTTCTTTTTGGCCCTGCTATTCCTGGTTGCATGTGTTACTTAAGAATTTCCTGCTATTCCTGGTTGCATGTGTTAGTTAAGAATTTCCCACAATTGCCCACAATCAACCGTACATTTGTCCAAAACCATGTATCCAGTTGCCCACAATCAACCATACACTTGTCTAAAACCATGTATCCAGTTGCCCAATCCTCATGAACAGTAACATTACCAAGACCATAATTTGGCTAATATGCAAAGGTTTTAGATACCTTTCAAGTTTGTGTCATAGAGATGTGTCAAGAATTTATCTCCTCGGGGTGGGATCCCTTTGGTATGATCGTAAATACTTGGCGAATAATCATACAAGGGGAGCAAGATGGAGTTGGTCATGGGGACGTAACTAAAGCCGTGATCCTTCTCCTCCCAGTTGTGCTCCTCCTCCTCCCAGCTACACGGCTATCGCCCCGATCCTCCTCCCGTCAACGCGCTCCGTGCGAAGCACACCACCGCCCCCACCTCCACCCTAAAGTAGATGCTAGGGGAGTTGCTTGATTTTTCTAGGACAATTGCTTGGTTTTTCTAGGGCAGTTGCTTTTTTTTCTAGAACAGTTTTGCATTTTGTGTCCTTTTGTAGTTGAGTTTGGATTTTTGCTATAACAGATGAGAAGTTACATGGGGGAGGGGGGAGGGGTAAGATAGTTGTCCACAAAGGTTATTCAACTTGCTCATATGTTTTTTCTGCCTAAAATAGACAATCTAATTAGTAGTGCCAGGGACATTTGCTTGTTTATGCTCAAACAATTTCCCAGTTTTTTGGTTTCTTTGTAATTGAGTTGCTTTGATCTTCTGTTACAACATATGAGAAGGTAGATGAGAGGGGGGGAGTAGATCGAATATTTGTCCATAAAAGGCTATTCAAGTTGCTCATACATTTTTTCCTCTGCCTAAAGTAGATGCTAGGGGAGTTGCTTGGTTTTGCTAGTACAATTGCTTGGTTTTGCTAGGGCAGTTGCTTGTTTTCTTTTGCTAGAACAATTTTGCATTTTTGTGGTTTATATTGAGTTACAAGAAAAAGGGCCGCTCAACCTGATGCTTCACAAGGCGAAATGGTGGATCAACAGGAGGTACCCGTGGTTTTTTCAAAAAAAATTGATGAAACGATGAAGATGAAGAAGGAAGGCAACCGAAACGGGCAAAGAGAGGTGGATAGGAAGTAATTCTAAAAAATACTGTATTAGTTGCATCACACGATAGAGGGAGTTACTCCTATTCTAAAAAATACATTATTAGTAGATTAAGTTGCATCGGAATATATATGGAGCTGATCAGTTCACATCAAAAGATGCATAGATGCATAAAAATGCATGGAACACATTTTTGTTTTTTTAATAGTTGCCCATGAATCACGCTATAGTTGCCTATGTTAGAGAATATATATGCATTAGTGCCACCTATATATGTTGCCTCTACTTGTTGTTTTTGTGGTTCTTTTTCTTCACAAGGGTTGCCTGATATTACTGCAATGAGCTTATGGGGCACCAACCGCTCTTTTAATGCATGACACTAGTTGCTTCAAATTTTACAAGAGTTGTCTGAAATTATAGCAAAGTTGCTGCATGTTTTTTACTTTTGCATAGGGGATGCATGCTATTTTTTACTGCAAGGAACTCATATGGGGCAGTAGACCTTTTTTAAGAGCCTGATAGTAGTTGGACTCATTGGATGGTTAAAAGTGTTAGAGAGGTCGATTCCGATATTTTGGGGCGTTTTGGTGATCCACGTTGGAGTTGTGGTAGGCGATTTAGAGGTGAAGTTAGTCAATTGATAATCATGGTAACCAACTTATAAGGATAATCATGGTAATCACACTATAGTTGCCTATGTTAGAGAATATATATGCATTAGTGCCACCTATATATGTTGCCTCTACTAGTTGTTTTTGTGGTTCTTTTTCTTCACAAGGGTTGCCTGATATTACTGCAATGAGCTTATGGGGCACCAACCCCTCTTTTAATGCATGACACTAGTTGCTTCAAATTTTACAAGAGTTGTCTGAAATTATAGCAAAGTTGCTGCATGTTTTTTACTTTTTCATAGGGGATGCATGCTATTTTTTACTGCAAGGAACTCATATGGGGCAGTAGACCTTTTTTACGTGCCTGATAGTAGTTGGACTCATTGGATGGTTAAAAGTGTTAGAGAGGTCGATTCCGATATTTTGGGGCGTTTTGGTGATCCACGTTGGAGTTGTGGTAGGCGATTTAGAGGTGAAGTTAGTCAATTGATAATCATGGTAACCAACTTATAAGGATAATCATGGTAATCACACTATAGTTGCCTATGTTAGAGAATATATATGCATTAGTGCCACCTATATATGTTGCCTCTACTTGTTGTTTTTGTGGTTCTTTTTCTTCACAAGGGTTGCCTGATATTACTGCAATGAGCTTATGGGGCACCAACCCCTCTTTTAATGCATGACACTAGTTGCTTCAAATTTACAAGAGTTGTCTGAAATTATAGCAAAGTTGCTGCATGTTTTTTACTTTTGCATAGGGGATGCATGCTATTTTTTACTGCAAGGAACTCATATGGGGCAGTAGACCTTTTTTACGTGCCTGATAGTAGTTGGACTCATTGGATGGTTAAAAGTGTTAGAGAGGTCGATTCCGATATTTTGGGGCGTTTTGGTGATCCACGTTGGAGTTGTGGTAGGCGATTTAGAGGTGAAGTTAGTCAATTGATAATCATGGTAACCAACTTATAAGGATAATCATGGTAATCACACTATAGTTGCCTATGTTAGAGAATATATATGCATTAGTGCCACCTATATATGTTGCCTCTACTTGTTGTTTTTGTGGTTCTTTTTCTTCACAAGGGTTGCCTGATATTACTGCAATGAGCTTATGGGGCACCAACCCCTCTTTTAATGCATGACACTAGTTGCTTCAAATTTTACAAGAGTTGTCTGAAATTATAGCAAAGTTGCTGCATGTTTTTTACTTTTGCATAGGGGATGCATGCTATTTTTTACTGCAAGGAACTCATATGGGGCAGTAGACCTTTTTTACGTGCCTGATAGTAGTTGGACTCATTGGATGGTTAAAAGTGTTAGAGAGGTCGATTCCGATATTTTGGGGCGTTTTGGTGATCCACGTTGGAGTTGTGGTAGGCGATTTAGAGGTGAAGTTAGTCAATTGATAATCATGGTAACCAACTTATAAGGATAATCATGGTAATCACACTATAGTTGCCTATGTTAGAGAATATATATGCATTAGTGCCACCTATATATGTTGCCTCTACTTGTTGTTTTTGTGGTTCTTTTTCTTCACAAGGGTTGCCTGATATTACTGCAATGAGCTTATGGGGCACCAACCCCTCTTTTAATGCATGACACTAGTTGCTTCAAATTTTACAAGAGTTGTCTGAAATTATAGCAAAGTTGCTGCATGTTTTTTACTTTTTCATAGGGGATGCATGCTATTTTTTACTGCAAGGAACTCATATGGGGCAGTAGACCTTTTTTACGTGCCTGATAGTAGTTGGACTCATTGGATGGTTAAAAGTGTTAGAGAGGTCGATTCCGATATTTTGGGGCGTTTTGGTGATCCACGTTGGAGTTGTGGTAGGCGATTTAGAGGTGAAGTTAGTCAATTGATAATCATGGTAACCAACTTATAAGGATAATCATGGTAATCACACTATAGTTGCCTATGTTAGAGAATATATATGCATTAGTGCCACCTATATATGTTGCCTCTACTTGTTGTTTTTGTGGTTCTTTTTCTTCACAATGGTTGCCTGATATTATTGCAATGAGCTTATGGGGCACCAACCCCTCTTTTAATGCATGACACTAGTTGCTTCAAATTTTACAAGAGTTGTCTGAAATTATAGCAAAGTTGCTGCATGTTTTTTATTTTTGCATAGGGGATGCATGCTATTTTTTACTGCAAGGAACTCATATGGGGCAGTAGACCTTTTTTTACGCGCCTGATAGTAGTTGGACTCATTGGATGGTTAAAAGTGTTAGAGAGGTCGATTCCGATATTTTGGGGCGTTTTGGTGATCCACGTTGGAGTTGTGGTAGGTGATTTAGAGGTGAAGTTAGTCAATTGATAATCATGGTAACCAACTTATAAGGATAATCATGGTAATCACACTATAGTTGCCTATGTTAGAGAATATATATGCATTAGTGCCACCTATATATGTTGCCTCTACTTGTTGTTTTTGTGGTTCTTTTTCTTCACAAGGGTTGCCTGATATTACTGCAATGAGCTTATGGGGCACCAACCCCTCTTTTAATGCATGACACTAGTTGCTTCAAATTTTACAAGAGTTGTCTGAAATTATAGCAAAGTTGCTGCATGTTTTTTACTTTTGCATAGGGGATGCATGCTATTTTTTACTGCAAGGAACTCATATGGGGCAGTAGACCTTTTTTACGTGCCTGATAGTAGTTGGACTCATTGGATGGTTAAAAGTGTTAGAGAGGTCGATTCCGATATTTTGGGGCGTTTTGGTGATCCACGTTGGAGTTGTGGTAGGCGATTTAGAGGTGAAGTTAGTCAATTGATAATCATGGTAACCAACTTATAAGGATAATCATGGTAATCACACTATAGTTGCCTATGTTAGAGAATATATATGCATTAGTGCCACCTATATATGTTGCCTCTACTTGTTGTTTTTGTGGTTCTTTTTCTTCACAATGGTTGCCTGATATTATTGCAATGAGCTTATGGGGCACCAACCCCTCTTTTAATGCATGACACTAGTTGCTTCAAATTTTACAAGAGTTGTCTGAAATTATAGCAAAGTTGCTGCATGTTTTTTATTTTTGCATAGGGGATGCATGCTATTTTTTACTGCAAGGAACTCATATGGGGCAGTAGACCTTTTTTTACGCGCCTGATAGTAGTTGGACTCATTGGATGGTTAAAAGTGTTAGAGAGGTCGATTCCGATATTTTGGGGCGTTTTGGTGATCCACGTTGGAGTTGTGGTAGGCGATTTAGAGGTGAAGTTAGTCAATTGATAATCATGGTAACCAACTTATAAGGATAATCATGGTAATCACACTATAGTTGCCTATGTTAGAGAATATATATGCATTAGTGCCACCTATATATGTTGCCTCTACTTGTTGTTTTTGTGGTTCTTTTTCTTCACAAGGGTTGCCTGATATTACTGCAATGAGCTTATGGGGCACCAACCCCTCTTTTAATGCATGACACTAGTTGCTTCAAATTTTACAAGAGTTGTCTGAAATTATAGCAAAGTTGTTGCATGTTTTTTACTTTTGCATAGGGGATGCATGCTATTTTTTACTGCAAGGAACTCATATGGGGCAGTAGACCTTTTTTACGTGCTTGATAGTAGTTGGACTCATTGGATGGTTAAAAGTGTTAGAGAGGTCGATTCCGATATTTTGGGGCGTTTTGGTGATCCACGTTGGAGTTGTGGTAGGCGATTTAGAGGTGAAGTTAGTCAATTGATAATCATGGTAACCAACTTATAAGGATCCTCCATTTGATAGGTAGTCATACTAGGGGGGAAAAGGAGTTGCTTTTATATAGCATTAAAGTTGCCTCTGTAGCACACAAAGTTGCTTGGAAAAAAAAGTTGGTCGAAACCTACTCATATGGGATCTAGTTTTGAAGAACTCGTCGCGAGAAACCCAACGGTGAAAACGGATTTGAATTTTGACATTCTAATCAAAAGTTACAAGTTTTTAAAGTTTTTGATCCTCTAATAAATGCAGGTGGGATAGTTATGCACGCGCATGCGGGTTCCTTTTTTGGTTGTCCTGGCTAGCACGTGGGAAGGTCCTTCCTTATATGGGAGAGCGCTCGCTCCCGCGTATGAGCGCACGGGCGCCACCGAGTCAGGTCCTATTAAGAATCACATGACCTTACAAATACTCAAATACAAAAAGGTAAACTTACAATCAAAGTCTTAAGGGTGCCAAAGTATTCTTCCCTCATGCATCCACCGGCGGCGCGCTATGAGCAAAGCCCGATGCCGCCTCTGGGCCTCCGCCTTGGCAAAGCAAACTCTTGAAACTAAGGAGCTTTGTAGAAGCAGTGTCTGAGGGATGTCGACGTCCAAGTCATCTACAAAGCAAACTGTTGCCTCGGACAAGAGAATGCCAATAAGGGCATGTAGAAACTCTGAAGACCATGAAAGCCGACCGAAGTCAGATGAACCCACCAGAAATCTAAACCGACCAGATCGTGGAAGACCTGCTACAAACACAAAACCATGCGCTCTCTACTGATGATAAGCACACAAACGAAACAGGGATAGGCCAGGGAAAACATTATTTCTATATTGGTAAAGCGCTGCCGCCACCCCGTCCCTTACCAAATACGAAGATAGCCTAAAGAACACCTGAGAACAAATTCCCACGACGTTGTACACCAAGTACGGATCTAAGATAGAACTCACTGCCGCCCAGGGCCATTCGCAAATATCATCTTTTCCAATGGCCGAGGCAGATCGGGCAGCCGTAGAAGCTTACTACGCTGCATTCGTCCAGCCGCTGTCGGATTCACAAACGTTGCCGCCAAACACCACCCGACGAAGACCTCCACTCGAGCACTCATCTCCTTCTCCAACTGCAGCAGCCCTCCAAGACCTTCAGAACTTCCCCCAACAAGCCGCCCTTGAACCTGAGTTGCATGTCGCTGTCGGTGCTACGGGGGCTTTGACCGACGACGGCAAGAAGGGAAGGAAATGGGAGGTGACTAGGGTTTGGCAATAGCATTAGCCCCCCTCTCCTAACAAAAGTGTTGAGTGTTGAGAGCTTTATTTAATAAATGAATTCCTAGAACAATCAACTAATAAACAGCTAACCCAAAAGAATGGGGCGTTCAGAGTCAAGCTAACTCTTGGTGATCATCAGCGAGCAAGCACGCTTTGCGCAAAGATGAGACGAAAGATTAGCTGAGATATGTACATGGTGAAAAACTATAGAAGAAAACGATGTGGCCAGGTCTCCAATTTCTAACAATATCGATGCCACAACCACACGAGAGTCGTGGCAAGTGGTTCAGAGGTTCACCACCCTCAAGCAATTAGTCTCCACTACATGTGTGGAGCCCTTGAGCTTTGCAAAAATCAATCCATCACACATGGCTAGTGTCTCAACAATCATCGAATCAAATATCACATCACGGGGCTTGCACCACACACCAAGTAGGGTTGTTGGCGAGCGAGCAACACCACTAGCACCATCCTTATTTATTTCAGTGCTAATTCTGTATCAGAGTCGAATTTTATCCAGCATTATTTCGAAGGGTGCCACCCATAACACGACAGAACAAATCAAAGGGCAAGGGATATCAGTATAGGCAGATCCGCCCCCGACGTGCTTGACAGAGTACATCGGACCAGGATGGTCTTCCTAATGTGTCCATTTATTCCATGCATCACATAACAAAAATAACCTTAGTTCGTTCATGTTCTGTGAAAAACGCCTGTCACATAAAATGTCTTGTGACCATGGATCTAGATGAAGTCTTGGTAAGGAAAAATCAAACCAAACTTCAGCTTGGCAAGTGAGCAATGGATCAATGCATGCAATAAGTTTTCATTTATCGTTAGGCCTACTTTGCATATGCTTAAAGGTTGTATTTGATGGTGTTTTAGAGTGCATCCATCTCGAAGAATCCTTCAATCGCACTCCATCAAAACACACATATTGTAGGAGTGTTGGAAATATGCCCTAGAGGCAATAATGAAATGTTATTATTATATTTTCTTGTTCGTGATAATTGTCTATTGTTCATGCTATAATTGTATTAACCGGAAACCGTAATATATGTGTGAATACATAGACCACAACATGTCCCTAGTAAGCCTCTAGTTGACTAGCTCGTTGATCAATAGATGGTTATGGTTTCCTGACCATGGACATTGGATGTCGTTGATAACGGGATCACATCATTAGGAGAATGATGTGATGGACAAGACCCAATCCTAAGCATAGCACAAGATCGTGTAGTTCGTTTGCTAGAGCTTTTCTAATGTCAAGTATCATTTCCTTAGACCATGAGATTGTGCAACTCCCGGATACCGCAGGAGTGCTTTGGGTGTATCAAACGTCACATCGTAACTGGGTGGCTATAAAGGTGCACTACAGGTATCTCCGAAAGTATCTGTTGAGTTGGCACGAATCGAGACTGGGATTTGTCACTCCGTGTGACGGAGAGGTATCTCTGGGCCCACTCGGTAATGCATCATCATAATGAGCTCAATGTGACTAAGGAGTTACCACGGGATCATGCGTTACGGAACGAGTAAAGAGACCTGCCGGTAACGAGATTGAACAAGGTACGAGGATACTGATACGTCTCCAATGTATCTATAATTTTTTATTGTTCCATGCTATTATATTATCTGTTTTGAATGTTTAATGGGCTTCAATATGCTCTTTTATATTATTTTTGGGACTAACCTATTAACCGAAGGCCCAGTGCAAAATGCTGTTTTTTTGCCCATTTCAGTGTTTTGCAGAAAAGGAATATCAAACGGAATCCAAACGGAACGAAACCTTCGCGATGATCTTTCTTGGAACAAACGCAATCCAGGAGACTTGGAGTGGAAGTCAAGGAAGCAACGAGGCGGCCACGATGTCGGCGTTCTAGGAACGGGGGTCCCCAGACTTGCCTGCCTGTGGCCCACAGCGTGGCTATGCTAGCAGGCCGTACAGCCCATCTTCATCAACCAGGCGTTCAAGACCCTCGCGAGGGGCCAAGCCTCGCGGGGCGGACGAGGCAAGAACTCCTCCGGAGCGGCCTCTCCAGACAGGCTCGCGAGGAGCGGAGATATCAAGGCGGGGCAAACCTCGCGAGGCTCTCATGACGTGAGCAATGACGATCGACACCAGGCGGGCGCCAGCGCGTGCAGCGTCCTTGTTTCCTCTTTGGTGCTAAGGAGGCAGGCGCAGGCGCGGAGTACCGAGGCATCAAGCAAAGGTTTCCATATCGGTGCAACGAGACCGAAGACCAGCAGGACGGCAAGACGGAGGTCACCATGGAGCCCAAGACAGCGTCACCACCAGAGCCTTTTGCAGGCGAAGACCACTTTTGTCAGGATAGCTTGTACTAGCTGTCCCCTTTCAAAATTGCCCGCCGTTGTTGGCTCCCTTCCCACTCAATATTTGGGGAGAGGACCAGGGCCTATATAAGTAGAACTAGCCACCACAGACGGGGGGACGGGATCTCATCGGATCGGCATCTCATCTAGAACTGATCGAGTCCTCACCCACACAAGTTCGATAAGCACAAGAACACCTCAACCTCAGGAGGCCGTTCTTCCCCTTGTACTGTTCATCATCAGCCTAAGAGGCAATCCACCACCACCACACTGGAGTAGGGTATTACACCACAACGGTGGCCCGAACCAGTATAAATCTCGTGTCTTTCTGTGTTGCGAGTTCGTCCGCGAGATCTTAGCGAGGTAGGGCGTAGATCGGCAGGAGGGAAAGAACTTTTCGCGCACCCCAGAGTTTGAACCTTAAGGGTTTTGCCGGAACCCCAGATCCAACATTTGGCGCGCCAGGTAGGGGTGCTCCGTAGCTTTCCTTCCGCCGATCGGCGCTCCGCCGCTCCGTCGTCTCTATGGCAGACGCTCGCCGCGCTCGTGCCGAGCGCCGGGCTGCCCTCACCGCCCGCGTTGCTCAGACGGCTCCCGTCGGCGGGCCACCTCGTCGTTCTCCGTCCCCTGCCGCCAACGCCGCCACTGGCCCGGCGGGGAACGAGCAGCAAGCGTCCTCGCTGCACCAGTCGGTGCGGCAAGACGGCCGCACCGCCACTCCATCGCTGACCCAGCCGGTTCTTCGTCCCACGCACGTCGCGCTACCATGGACGCGCGGGCCGCGCTCCTCATGGCGAACGAGCTCCTGCGCTGCCGCCCGGTCGACGACCTCTACGAGGACTGGCTCGACCGCGTCGCCGAGCTCGTCCGCGCCGCAGGGGGCTCCCCGGCATCGTCCCTCTCTCTGCCTCACCCTCCGCCAGCCACGGGCAATGTGGCTCATGGAGCGCCTCCACCACTTCTGCCCCAAGACTGTGCCTTGGCGCCACGGTGCGCGGCCACGCGGCGCGATCCACCACGCCCGGTGCCCGCGCGCGAAGAGAGAAGCTGCCAAGAAATTCCTCAGCCGCGAGAAGCTGCACCTGTGCTCCCCGCGCCGCCTCGCCAAGACCGCGCGCTGCCTGCGGTGGCGGCACGCGGACCTCATCAAGACCAAGCTCCACCTCCAAGACGGGCTCCGGCGACCACGGCCGGCTGCCGCGCCTTCACCCCCGAGCTGCGTAGCATCGCCTGGCCGGGCAAGTTCAAGCCAGATCTGCCCCCTCGCTACGACGGCACCGCCGACCCCGCGGAGTTCCTGCAGCTCTACGAGCTGAGCATCGAAACAGCCAATGGCGACAAGAAAGTCATGGAGAACTAGTTTCCCATGGCTCTCAAGGACGGTGCCCGCTCCTGGCTCCAGAACCTGCGCAAGGCTATCTCCTCCTGGGACGAGATGCGCGACCGCTTCGTCGCCAACTTCCAGGGCACCCGCGACTGCCCGCTGGCCGCGGGCGACCTGCGCCGCATCAAGCAACAACCAGGAGAGACCCTCCAGAAGTACATCGAGCGCTTCAACAACACCCGCCTCAAGATCCCCAAGGTGACGGACGAGGCCATCATCCCCACGTTCTTCGATGGTGTCTGCGACGTCAAGATGAAGGAAGAGCTCGCTATCCATGAGGAGCTGTGCACATCTCAGGAGCTGTTCAACCTGGCAACCAAGTGCGCAAGAGCTGAGGAGGGCCGCCTCTCCCTCCACGAGCTGCCAGCTGCGGGCGCAGAGGAGAAGAAGGCCAAGGCTAAGGACGTGAAGCACAAGGAAGCAGTTGTGCTCGCAGCGGAACCCAACACCAAGCGAGGCAGAGATCAGCCCGAGTCATCCAAGAGCAGCTGGTCGTTCTGCGCCTTCCACAACCTAAACACCCACAACACTAGTGACTGTCAAGAGCTCAGAGCCGTTCGCGAAGGACGCTACGGTCGACGCCTCGAACGCAGCGCCCGGGGCTACGGCCGAGGAGGAGGAGGACGTGGTGGCGGACCCTGGGACGACCGTGGCCCGCGCCAGGAGTGGCGCGACCGTCCTCGCGAGGACCGCTGGCAGGATCATCCTCGCGAGGGCGCCTGGAGAGGCCAGCCTCGTGAGGATCGCCCTCAGGGCAACGCCGGTCTTCCCCCGCTGCCGCCACCGCCAAGAAGGAACGACGACCACCATCAAGACGAGGGGGCTGGGGGCTTCCAAGAGCCGCGTGCTATCGCTTGCATCTTGGGCGGAGCCCAGGCCCCAGCCTCGCAACGTATCTTCAAGCAGTTTTCTCGTGAAGTAATGCAGTCCTCCCCAAGCTCGAGGACACACGCCCACTCAGATGGTCCCAGTGCCCCATCACGTTCAGCTCGGCAGACCAGCTCAAGTGCGCAGCCACCGCTGGCGCCCTCCCGATGCTTTTCTCACCAGTCATCAGCAACGTACAAGTCACCAAGACCCTCATCGACGGTGGCGCATGGCTCAACGTCCTGTCCGTCGACACGTTCGACAACCTCCAAGTCCCATATGACCAGCTTCAGCCTACCAAGCCTTTCTCAGGAGTGACCGACGGTTCCACCACACCGATAGGGCAGGTCCGCCTCCCTGTCACCTTCGGAGAACACAAGAATTACCGCACCGAGCTCATCGACTTCGACGTCGCGCACATCCGCCTGCCATACAACGCCATCCTCGGGTATCCAGCCCTGGCCAAGTTCATGGCCGTCACCCACCAAGGCTACAACGTCCTCAAGATGCCGGGAAGCGGCGGAATCATCACGGTCCCATGTGAAGACAGATATGCGGTGTGCTCCCTCGAGCGCGCCTTCCAAGCTGTAGCAATCGACGACCCCGACAGCAAAGGCGAGGGCCCTCCTGAGGCCATCCCCAAGAAGAAGAAGCTGCATCGTGCCGGACCTCAGGAGGGTGGCGTCGCGGCTGGAACCTCGTCAGGATCAGCCCGCGCTCCAGGGGCACCTCCCACCATCGCATAGGAAGGCGCGCCCAGCGCCCTCCTCGGGCAGGGCTCGGGGGCTCTCTTCTGGAGGGCCTCAGACCTTGCCAACATCACGAGGGAGGCGCTTGGGCACCACTTGGAGGCGTGCTTCGCGGCACGTTTTCCTCAGGAGGGCACACGGCAAGGATCACCCACCGTTCAGGAGTTCATCACCAAGACCACCCAGGAATTGCAGGACGCAAGGGCCATGCGCGGCGACCGCCGCTCACGAGGCGCAGCTCCCCATCCAGGCAGGGACGCCGGGCTGCGCGTCTGCATCGATGTTCCAGGGCTCAACAGGGCCGCTTCTCAGGAGCTCTTCTCGCCTTCGCGCGTGGGACGCTGCGAGGGTCCACCGCACAGCTACGTTCGCATGCCCTTTGGCCTGCCGAGCGTGTCGTCAGCCTATCAGCGCAACATGCAACGTATCCTGGCGGCTCAGGAGGCCTGGCACCACGCCGTCTTGGCGGAGATGGAGGCGGTCCTCAGGGAACCACCTGAGTCCCCAGGGCCTCCCGAGGCTCAAGGCCCCGGTGGCTCATGAGGAGCTACCCCTTCGTTGCACGCCTTCAGCTGCCTCAACTCTCCTTCGTCAACAGAACCAGGTGACATTTTCCAAGTTCGTTTAGGTGGGAGCGCCCCTCGGGTTGCATTATTCCCAGGCCGCGTGGGTCCGTCCCTGTGGCATGTATCCTTTTCTTATGTCTTTAGCTTACCTTGCTGGGGGCGCCCCTCGGGCTGCATCATCCCCAAGCCACTCGGGCCTGACCCAGTGGCATGTATCTTTCTGCATTTACCCAAGCTGATTTGCCTTCCATGATTAATCTGCCCAAAATTGCCACCTGCTCGATCATCGCCTCCCACGGGGCCTCCTCACACTGGCACGGCGCTGGTGCATGGGTCCGTCCCTGCCACGTCGACAAACCTGAGCGGTCGAGCTCTGGCTCGCGGCACGCCCCGCGCATGTCACCTCATCAGGCCCTCAGTGCCTTCATCTCCTCACAGAGCAACCAGTGGCAGACTGGCAACCATAACGGCAAAACCATGTTTCTCTTTGTGCTGGCTTGCAGGAATATCATGAGGATAGCGGGCGACACCGCGAGCTTCCTTTTCTCTCGTGCATTCCGCTTGTGCGTTAAAAGGGGGGCTCCTAAGCATCGCGACTCAGCAGCTCTTACTGGCTCTCCAGCCCTCACCCCCTGGCCTTGACCACGGCATCGTGACCTGGCATACCAGCGGCGGCTGAGCTTGCTCGAGGGCCGGGACCTGAGGACGTAGAGCATGAAGGAAAGCATTGGAAGGGGGAGGACCCGTACGGGCCTAACCTAGCTACGCTGCGGATGATTGCGCACAGGTCTGGCGCAGCACGGAGAATCGACCCCGAACTGCCAAGATAAGTCACGAGCTCGGAACAACTAAGTTGTTGGAACCTAGGCATTACGCTCGCCGCATCCCTTTCTTACCGTGCCATAGCTACTTGAGCGCTAAGGGGGGCCTCGTGATCATCGCGCCTCAGGGGCTCTTACTGGACCTCGGGCCGCTCACCTCCTGGCCTTGACCACGGCACGCGACCTGGCATACCAGCGATGGCTGCAGCCTGCCTGGGGACCGGGACCTGTCAGCGTAGAGCAACAAGCTATTGCGAGGTTGGAAAGGCGAGACCGAGCCTGAATAGGACATGCGTTCGCAAAATTTCATAACATGGAATACATATGCAAAAGACATTACAGACCCTTTACACGCCCCCACGGGGTACTTCATGATTCTTCGCAGGGAACAAAAACAAGAACTAAGAGGAATCCTATCTACACCCTCCCGTGGCGGACGCCATCATCAACAGTGGGCCACGGGAGGCCGGCGCCGACCCCATCCAAATCAGCGGCGGCGGCGGCTAGACGCCGCGGCCCTGCTCCGAGCCCGGCGAGAGCTCCGGGGCACGTAGCTGTCGTTGCTCGTCTCCGGAGTCTCGTAAAGCTCAGGAGAATCGCTAGACTCCCAGGGGCTGCTGCTGCTGGAGTAGCCACGAGCGGAGCGCGCGTCAGCCTGGCGCTCCCCTCCAGGGCAACACTCCAGGCGGCGGCCCTCCGTGTCGAAGACCTTGAAGAAGAGCGTGGAGGCACCGTCGTACTCGAAGTGGATCGCGAGGGCGCCCTCCGCGCGGCAGACGCACGCAACCTCGCCCCAGCCGCGGGTCATGAAGATCTTGCCGGTGGGGACCGCTTCGATCTCTGTTCCGGTCGCCGGAGCATCGCAGTCGGCATGCTGCAACCAGAGCTCGAGAGGCCCCCTCGGCGGCATCACGTCAGAGAAGAACCGCGGGAAGCGGATCCAAGAGCTTGAGGGCATCGGCGCCCATAGCACAAGCTCGCGCGAGGAATCCGCGGCGTGGATTCCACGAGCAACGGCACACACCGCCATCGCGCGGGCGGCGCCGCTCGTCGCTCCGCCCTCCTGAGCCTTCTGCTCGGGCGTACAAGGGTAGCGGATATCCTGGAGGAGGCCGCTCGCACCAAGGCCTCGTCACTACCTGCATCGCCGCTTCGTCACGACGATGGACCGACCTCTTCTTCGGCGGGAGCAGCCCCAGATCGTCGTGGGGGGCCTTTCCTTTCTCTTCAGTGGAGAACCTTCGGATGGGCGCCAATGCTGCTAGCAGTGGAGCAAGGAGGAAGAAGGACTTGTCAAGTCGGGCAGTTGACGAGGCAGCGTGGGGAAGCGGAGACGCCCACGTCCAATCAACCACCACGCGTCAACCGAGGCTGCAGGCTTTTGGGGCCCGCGGTGCTCCGTACTTGACCTTTGGCTTTGCCTCGAAGCCAAGCCCGAGCGCGCCTTGGGCCCGGGGGCTACTGTCGGCGTTCTGGGAACGGGGGTCCCCAGACTTGCCTACCTGCGGCCCACGGCGTGGCTATGCTAGCAGGCCGTACGACCCATCTTCATCAACCAGACGTTCAAGACCCTCGCGAGGGGCCAAGCCTCGCGGGGCGGACAACGCAAGACCTCCTCCGGAGCGGCCTCTCCAGGCAGGCTTGCGAGGAGCGGAGATATCAAGGCGGGGCAAACCTCGCGAGGCTCTCGTGACGTGAGCAATGACGATCGACACCAGGCGGGCGCCAGCGCGCAGCGTCCTTGTTTCCTCTTTGGTGCTAAGGAGGCAGGCGCAGGCGCAGAGTACCGAGGCATCAAGCAAAGGTTCCCATATCGGTGCAACGAGACCGAAGACCAGCAGGACGGCAAGATGGAGGTCACCATGGAGCCCAAGACGGCATCACCACCAGAGCCTTTTGCAGGCGAAGACCACTTTTGTCAGGATAGCTTGTACTAGTTGTCCCCTTTCAAAATTGCCCGCCGTTGTTGGCTCCCTTCCCGCTCAATATTTGGGGAGAGGACCAGGGCCTATATAAGTAGAACTAGCCACCACAGACGGGGGGACGGGATCTCATCGGATCGGCATCTCATCTAGAACTGATCGAGTCCTCACCCACACAAGTTCGATAAGCACAAGAACACCTCAACCTCAGGAGGCTGTTCTTCCCCTTGTACTGTTCATCATCAGCCCAAGAGGCAATCCACCGCCACCACACTGGAGTAGGGTATTACACCACAACGGTGGCCCGAACCAGTATATATCTCGTGTCTTTCTGTGTTGCGAGTTCATTGAGTTCGTCCGCGAGATCTTAGCAAGCTAGGGCGTAGATCGGCAGGAGGGAAAGAACTTCGCGCGCACCCCAGAGTTCGAACCTTAAGGGTTTTGCCGGAACCCCAGATCCGACACACGAGGCAGGAGGGCGTGCCCAGGGGGGTAGGCGCGCCCCCACCCTCATGGGCCCCTCGTAGCTCCACCGACCTACTTCTTTTGCCTATATATACTCTTATACCCTGAAAACATCTAGGGGAGCCACGAAAACCACTTTTCCACCGCCGCAACCTTCTATACCCATGAGATTCCGTCTTGGGGCCTTTTCCGGCGATCTGCCGGAGGGGGATTCGATCACGGAGGGCTTCTACATCAACACCATAGCCTCTCCGATGATGTGTGAGTATTTTACCACAGACCTTTGGGTCCATAGTTATTAGCTAGATGGCTTCTTCTCTCTCTCTTTGGTTCTCAATACAAAGTTCTCCTCGATGTTCTTGGAGATCTATTCAATGTAATACTTGTTGCGGTGTGTTTGTCGAGATCCGATGAATTGTGGGTTTATGATCAAGATTATCTATGAAGAATATTTGATTCTTCTCTGAATTCTTATATGCATGATTTGATATCTTTGCAAGTCTCTTCGAATTATCGGTTTAGTTTGGCCTACTATATTGATCTTTCTTGCAATGGGAGAAGTGCTTAGCTTTGGGTTCAATCTTGCGGTGCTCGATCCCAGTGACAGAAAGGGAACCGACACGTATTGTATTGTTGCCATCGAGGATAAAAAGTTGGGGTTCATATCATATTGCTTGAGTTTATCCCTCTACATCATGTCATCTTGCCTAATGCGTTACTCTGTTCTTATGAACTTAATACTATAGATGCATGCTGGATAGCGGTCGATGTGTGGAGTAATAGTAGTAGATGCAGAATCGTTTCGGTCTACTTGACGCGGCCATGATGCCTATGTTCATGATCATGCCTAGATATTCTCATAACTATGCGCTTTTCTATCAATTGCTCGGCAGTAATTTGTTCACCCACCGTAATATATGTTATCTTGAGAGAAGCCACTAGTGAAACCTATGGCCCCGGGGTCTACTTTACATTATATAAGTTTCTGATCTATAATTCTAGTTTACTATTTATTTTGCAATCTTTACTTTTCAATCTATACAACAAAAATACAAAAAATATTTATCTTATTATCTTTATTAGATCTCACTTTTGCAAGTGGTCGTAGGATTGACAACCCCTTTATCGCGTTGGTTGCAAGGTTCTTGATTGTTTGTGCAGGTACTAGGCGATTTGCGTGTAGTCTCCTACTGGATTGATATCTTGGTTCTCTAAAACGGAGGGAAATACTTACGCTACTTTGCTGCATCACCCTTTCCTCTTCAAGGGAAAACCAACGCATGCTCAAGAGGTAGCAAGAAGGATTTCTGGCGCCGTTGCCGGGGAGATCTACGCTCAAGTCAAGACATACCAAGTACCCGTCACAAACTCTTATCCCTCGCATTACATTATTTGCCATTTGCCTCTTGTTTTTCTCTCCCCCACTTCACCTTTGCCGTTTTATTCGCCCTTTTTCGTTCGTCTCTCTTTCCTTGCTTCTTGTGTGTCCGTGTGTTAGATCGTTTGTTTCGCCGTCATGGCCAGTCCTTCTATCATTGTTAGTACTCCCGATAATGAAGTTCTTACTTTTAAACAAAGGGAGGGAGAAAATCTAAAAGATGCTTGGTGTAGAATTTGCAATACTCAGAATAGATCCACTAGGAAGCAATCTACTTCCGTTCTTCTTTGCAATTTTTATGTAGGCATCACACCTTGGAACAGATATATTCTTGATACCATTACCGGAGGGAATTTCTTGGGTAGCCATACTTTTGATTCTTATAATGCTATGATAGATTTGTTTGGGCCACCACCTCTTTTGGTTAATGGAACTATTTTAACTTTGGAACATGTGATGCAATGGCTTGAAATTATTGAAAATAAAGTTGCCACTGTAGAGTTGATCGAGAATTTGGATAAAAAGATCCACAACCAAATTACCCAATATGGATCTAAGGTAGGAGTTACTCTGAATTTTTTTAGAGAAAAAGAACCCATAGTTAATGGAAAGATAGATCAAGATTCTACTAGAATTGTTAAACTTGAGGATATTATTACCAACTTAGGATCTGCCTTTTCTGCCGTGAGGAACACTTCAAACCCTCCTCCTACCGAAGTTGCCAAGTTTATGTATGTTCCTAAAAATAAGGGTGAATCTTCTAGTAAGAAGAATGAAGATCTCAAATCAATAAGTGTTCACCCCAACTTTTTCGCTATCATTAAGGAACCTTTTGCTACAAATGAATTTCTTGATTTCTTGCCTAGGAGTTTGATCATCAATGAAAAGAAAGAAACTCCTAAGGGTTATAAGTGTTCAATTGAAGAATTGCATACCAAAGATGACAATACCTAGATCTATTCTTGTTCTTATGCCTAGCTAGGGGCGTTAAATGATAGCGCTTGTTGGTAGGCAACCCAATTTTATTTTTGTTCCTTGCTTTTTGTTCCTGTTTAGTAATAAATAATTCATCTAGCCTCTGTTTAGATGTGTTTTTATGTTTTAATTAGTGCTTGTGCCAAGTAAAACCTTTGGGAAGACTTGGGTGAAGTCTTTGCGATCTTACTGTAAAAAACAGAAACTTTAGTGCTCACGAGATTAGCTGCCATTTTTTTAATGGAAAGTGCTTTTAGGTTGATTCTTTTTGCAGATGATCAATAGATAAATTCCTCACGTACACCAATTTATTTCAGAATGTTTGGAGTTCCAGAAGTATACGTTTGATATAGATTACTACAGACTGTTCTGTTTTTGACAGATTCTGTTTTTCGTGTGTTGTTTGCTTATTTTAATGAATCTATGGCTAGTTTCGGAGGGCATGAACCATAGAGAAGTTATAATACAGTAGGTTTAACGCCAATATAAATAAAGAATGAGTTCATTACAGTACCTGAAAGTGGTGGTTTGTTTTCTTACACTAACGGAGCTCATGAGATTTTCTGTTTAAGTTTTGTGTTGTGAAGTTTTCAAGTTTTTGGGTAAAGATTTGATGGATTTTGGAATAAGGAGTGGCAAGAGCCTAAGCTTGGGTATGCCCAAGTCACCCCAAGGTAAAATTAAAGGACAACCAAAATCCTAAGCTTGGGGATGCCCCGGAAGGCACCTCCTCTTTCGTCTTCGTCTATCGGTAACTTTACTTGAGGCTATATTTTTATTCACCACATGATATGTGTTTTGCTTGGAGCGTCTTGTATGATTTGAGTCTTTGATTTTTAGTTTACCACAATGATGCTTGCTGTACACACCTTTTGGAGAGACACACATGAATCGGAATTTATTAGAATACTCTATGTGCTTCACTTATATCTTTTGAGCTAGATAATTTGCTCTAGTGCTTCACTTATACCTTTTTAGAGCACGGTGGTGGTTCTATTTTATAGAAATTATTGATCTCTCATGCTTCACTTATATTATTTTGAGAGTCTTTTAGAACAGCATGGTAATTTGCTTTGGCTATAAAATTAGTCCTAATATGATAGGCGGTATAATAAAAACTTCCATATAGAGTGCATTGAATACTATGAGAAGTTTGATACTTGATGATTGTTTTGAGATATAAAGATGGTAATATTAGAGTCGTGCTAGTTGAGTAATTGTGAATTTGAGAAATAATTGTGTTGGAGTTTGCAAGTCCCGTAGCATGCACGTATGGTAAATGTTGTGTGACAAATTTGAAGCATGAGGTGTTCTTTGATTGTCCTCCTTATGAGTGGCGGTCGGGGACGAGCGATTGTCTTTTCCTACCAATCTATCCCCCTAGGAGCATGCGCGTGCTTAGTTTTGATGACCTGTAGACTTTGGCAATAAGTATGTGAGTTCTTTATGACTAATGTTGAGTCCATGGATTATACGCACTCTCACCCTTCCATCATTGCTAGCTTCTTCGGTACCGTGCATTGCCCTTTCTCACCTTGAGAGTTGGTGCAAACTTCGCCGGTGCATCCAAACCCCGTGATATGATACACTCTATCACACATAAACCTCCTTATATCTTCCTCAAAACAGCCACCATACCTACCTATTATGGCATTTCCATAGCCATTCCGAGATATATTGCCATGCAACTTTCCACCGTTCCGTTTATTATGACACGCTTCATCATTGTCATATTGCCTTGCATGATCATGTAGTTGACATCGTATTTATGGCAAGCCCACCATGCATAATTTTTCATACATGTCACTCTTGATTCATTGCCCATCCCGGTACACCGCCGGAGGCACTCATATAGAGTCATATTTTGTTCTAGTATTGAGTTGTAATCCTTAAGTTGTAAATAAATAGAAGTGTGATGATCATCATTATTAGAGCATTGTCCCGTGTGAGGAAATAAAAAAAAGAGAGAAAGGCCAAAAAAAGAGAAATGCCAAAAAAAGAGAAAGGCCAAATAAAAAAAGAGAAGGCTAAAAAAATGAGAGAAAAAAAGAGAAGGGACAATGCTACTATCCTTTTTTCCACACTTGTGCTTCAAAGTAGCACCATGATCTTCATGATAGAGAGTTTCTTATATTGTCACTTTCATATACTAGTGGGAATTTTTCATTATAGAACTTGGCTTGTATATTCCAACAATGGGCTTCCTCAAATGCCCTAGGTCTTCGTGAGCAAGCAAGTTGGATGCACACCCACTTAGTTTCTTTTGTTGAGCTTTCATACATTTGTAGCTCTAGTGCATCCGTTGCATGGCAATCCCTACTCCTTGCATTGACATCAATTGATGGGCATCTCCATAGCCCGTTGATTAGTCGCGTCGATGTGAGACTTTTTTTTGTCTTATCCACACAACCTCCATCATCATATTCTATCCCACCCATAGTGCTATGTCCATGGCTCGCGCTCATGTATTGCGTGAAAGTTGAAATAGTTTGAGAATACTAAAGTATGAAACAATTGCTTGGCTTGTCATCGGGGTTGTGCATGATGAAAGCATTTTGTGTGACGAAAATGAAGCATAGCCAAACTATATGATTTTGTAGGGATGAGCTTTCTTTGGCCATGTTATTTTGAGAAGACATAATTTCTTAGTAAGTATGCTTGAAGTATTATTATTTTTATGTCAATATTAAACTTTTGTCTTGAATCTTTCGGATCTGAACATTCATGCCATAATAAAGAAAATTACATTGAAAATTATGTTAGGTAGCATTCCACATAAAAAATTCTGTTTTTATCATTTACCTACTCGAGGACGAGCAGGAATTAAGCTTGGGGATGCTTGATACGTCTCCAACGTATCTATAATTTTTGATTGTTCCATGCTATTATATTATCTGTTTTGGATGTTTAATGAGCTTTAATATGCTCTTTTATATTATTTTTGGGACTAACCTATTAACCGAAGCCCCAGTGCCAATTGTTGTTTTTTGCCTATTTCAATGTTTCACAGAAAAGGAATATCAAACGGAATCCAAACGGAACAAAACCTTCGCGAGGATCTTTCTTGGAACAAACGCAATCCAGGAGACTTGGAATGGAAGTCAAGGAAGCAACGAGGCGGCCACGAGGCAGGAGGGCGCGCCGGGGGGGGGGGGTAGGCGCACCCCCCACCCTTGTGGGCCCCTCGTAGCTCCACCGACCTACTACTTTCGCCTATATATACTCTTATACCCTGGAAACATCCAGGGGAGCCACGAAAACACTTTTCCACCGTCGCAACTGATACGTCTCCAACATATCTATAATTTTTGACTGTTCCATGCTATTATATTATCAGTTTTGGATGTTTAATGGGCTTTATTATACACTTCTATATTATTTTTGGGACTAACCTATTAACCAAAGGCCTAGTGCAAATTGCTATTTTTTTGCCTATTTCAGTGTTTCGCAGAAAAGGAATATCAAACGGAATCCAACCGGAATGAAACCTTCGGGAGAGTTATTTTTTGGAACAAACGTGATCCAGGGGACTTGGTGTGGACGTCAAGAAAGAAGCGAGGAGGCCACGAGGCAGGGAGGCGCACCTGCCCCCTGGGCGCGCCCCCACCCTCGTGGGCCCCTCACAGGTCCACCGACCTACTTCTTCCTCCTATATATACCCATGTACCCCGAAAACATCCAAGAGCACCACGAAACCCTATTTCCACCGCCGCAACCTTCTGTACTCGTGAGATCCCATCTTGGGGCCTTTTCTGGCGCTCCGCCGGAGGGGGAATCGATCACGGAGGGCTTCTACATCAACACCATAGCCTCTCCGATGATGTGTGAGTAGTTTACCACAGACCTTCGGATCCATAGTTATTAGCTAGATGGCTTCTTCTCTCTCTTCGGATCTCAATACAAAGTTCTCCTCGATCTTCTTAGAGATCTATTCGATGTAATTCTTTTTGCGGTGTGTTTGTCGAGATCCGATGAATTGTGGGTTTTTGATCAAAATTATCTATGAACAATATTTGGTTCTTCTCTGAATTCTTATATGTATGATTTGTTATCTTTGCAAGTCTCTTCGAATTATCAGTTTGGTTTGGCCTACTAGATTGATCTTTCTTGCCATGGGAGAAGTGCTTAGCTTTGGGTTCAATCTTACGGTGTCCTTTCCCAGTGACAGCAGGGGCAGCAAGGCACGTATTGTATTGTTGCCATCGAGGATAAAAAGATGGGGTTTATATCATATTGCTTGAGTTTATCCCTCTACATCATGTCATCTTGCCTAATGCGTTACTCTGTTCTTATGAACTTAATACTCTAGATGCATGCTGGATAGCGGTTGATGTGTGGAGTAATAGTAGTAGATGCAGAATCGTTTTGGTCTACTTGTCGCAGACGTGATGCCTATATACATGATCATGCCTAGATATTCTCATAATTATGCACTTCTCTATCAATTGCTCGACAGTAATTTGTTCACCCACCGTAATACTTATGCTATCTTGAGAGAAGCCACTAGTGAAACCTGTGGCCCCCGGGTCTATTCTCCATCATATAAGTTTCCAATCTATTTTTACTTTGCAATCTTTACTTTCAATCTATATCATAAAATACCAAAAATATTTATCTTATTATCTCTATCAGATCTCACTTTTGCAAGTGGCCGTGAAGGGATTGGCAACCCCTTTATCGCGTTGGTTGCAAGGTTCTTATTTGATTGTGTAGGTACGAGGCGACTTGTGTGTAGTCTCCTACTGGATTGATACCTCGGTTCTCAAAAACTGAGGGAAATACTTACGCTACTTTGCTACATCACCCTTTCCTCTTCAAGGAAAAAACCAATGCAAGCTCAAGAGGTAGCAGCAACCTTCTGTACCCGTGAGATCCCATCTTGGGGTCTTTTCCGGCGATCTGCCGGAGGGGGATTCGATCACGGAGGGCTTCTACATCAACACTATAGCCTCTCCGATGATGTGTGAGTAGTTTACCACAGACCTTCGGGTCCATAGTTATTAGCTAGATGGCTTCTTCTCTCTCTTTGGTTCTCAATACAAAGTTCTCCTCAATGTTCTTGGAGATCTATTCGATGTAATACTTTTTGCGGTGTGTTTGTCGAGATCCGATGAATTGTGGGTTTATGATCAAGATTATCTATGAACAATATTTGATTCTTCTCTGAATTCTTATATGCATGATTTGATATCTTTGCAAGTCTCTTCAAATTATCGGTTTAGTTTGGCCTACTAGATTGATCTTTCTTGCAATGGGAGAAGTGCTTAGCTTTGGGTTCAATCTTGCGGTGCTCGATCCCACTTACAGAAAGGGAACCGACATGTATTGTATTGTTGCCATCGGGGATAAAAAGATGGGGTTTATATCATATTGCTTGAGTTTATCCCTCTACATCATGTCATCTTGCCTAATGCGTTACTCTGTTCTTATGAACTTAATACTCTAGATGCATGCTGGATAGCGGTCGATGTGTGGAGTAATAGTAGTAGATGCAGAATCGTTTCGGTCTACTTGACACGGACGTGATGCCTATGTTCATGATCATGCCTAGATATTCTCATAACTATGCGCTTTTCTATCAATTGCTCGGCAGTAATTTGTTCACCCACCGTAATATATGCTATCTTGAGAGAAGCCAGTAGTGAAACCTATGGCCCCCGGGTCTACTTTACATTATATAAGTTTCCGATCTATAAATCTAGTTTACTATTTATTTTGCAATATTTACTTTTCAATCTATACAACAAAAATACCAATATTTATCTTATTATCCTTATCAGATCTCACTTTTGCAAGTGGACGTGAAGGGATTGACAACCCCTTTATCGCGTTTGTTGCAAGGTTCTTGATTGTTTGTGCAGGTACTAGGCGATTTGCGTGTAGCCTCCTACTGGATTGATACCTTGGTTCTCAAAAACCGAGGGAAATACTTACGCTACTCTGCTGCATCACCCTTTCCTCTTCAAGGGAAAACCAACGCATGCTCAAGAGGTAGCAGATACCGATGAGCGAATCTCGGGCAAGTAACATACCGATGGACAAAGGGGATTGTATACGGGATTGATTGAATCCCCGACATCGTGGTTCATCCGATCAGATCATCGTGGAACATGTGGGAGCCAGCATGGGTATCCAGATCCCGCTGTTGGTTATTGGCCGGAGAGATGTCTCGGTCATGTCTGCATGGTTCCCGAACCCGTAGGGTCTACACACTTAAGGTTCGGTGACGCTAGAGTTATTATGGGAAATTGTATGTGGTTACCGAAGGTTGTTAGGAGTCCCGGATGAGTTCCCGGATGTCACAAGGAGTTCCGGAATAGTCCGGAGGTAAAGATTTATATATGGGAAGTCCAGTTTCAGTCGCCGGAATGGCTTCGGGGGTTATCGGTATTGTACCGGGACCACCGAAAGGTGTCCGGGGGTCCACCGGGTGGGGCCACCTGACCCGGAGGACTTAGTGGGCTGAATATGGGTGGGGACCAGCCCCCTAGTGGGCTGGTGTGCCCCCAAGGGCCCAAGGCGCCTAGGGTTGGAAACCCTAGGGGAGGGGGGCCTCCCACCTGCTTGGGGGCAAGTTTCCCCTCCTGGCTGCCCCCCCATCTAGATGGATCTAGGGGGCCGGCCCCCTCTCCCATTCCCCTATAAATAGTGGGGGTGGGAGGGCTGCAGTACCCCTTCCCTTGGCGCAGCCCCTCCCTCCTCCAACACCTCCTCCTCCTCCGTAGTGCTTGGCGAAGCACTACAGGAGAACCGCAAGCTCCACCACCACACCGTCGTGCTGCCGGAGTTCTCCCTCAACTTCTCCTCTCCCCTTGCTAGATCAAGAAGGAGGAGACGTCCCCGGGTTGTACGTGTGTTGAACGCGGAGGCACCGTCCGTTCGGCACTTGGATCGGATCTTCCTCGATTTGAATTGCCGCGAGTACGACTCCATCAACCGCGTTCTTGTAACGCTTCCGCTTAGCGATCTTCAAGGGTATGAAGATGCACTCCCTCTCTCTTGTTGCTAGCATCTCCTAGAATGATCTTGGTGACACGTAGGAAAATTTTGAACTATTACTACGTTCCCCAACAGTGGCATCATGAGCTAGGTCTATGCGTAGATTCTATGCACGAGTAGAACACAAAGTAGTTGTGGGCGATGATTTGGTCAATTTGCTTACCGTTACTAGTCTTATCTTTATTCGGCGGCATTGTGGGGTGAAGCGGGCCGGACCGACCTTACACGTACTCTTACGTGAGACTGGTTCCACCGACAGACATGCACTTGATGCATAAGGTGGCTAGCAGGTGTCTGTCTCTCCCACTTTAGTCGGATCGGATTCGATGAAGAGGGTCCTTATGAAGGGTAAATAGCAATGGGCATATCACCGTTGTGGCTTTTGCGTAGGTAAGAAACGTTCTTGCTAGAAACCCATAGCAGCCACGTAAAACATGCAATAACAATTAGAGGACGTCTAACTTGTTTTTGTAGGGTATGCTATGTGATGTGATATGGCCAAAAGGATGTGATGAATTATATGTATGTGATGTATGAGATTGATCATGTTCTTGTAATAGGAATCACGACTTGCATGTCGATGAGTATGACAACCGGCAGGAGCCATAGGAGTTGTCTTAATTTATTGTATGACCTGCATGTCAATGAAAAACGCCATGTAATCACTTTACTTTGTTGCTAACCGTTAGCCATAGTAGTAGAAGTAATAGTTGGTGAGACAACTTCATGAAGACACGATGATGGAGATCATGGTGTCATGCCGGTGGCAAAGGTGATCATGCCGCGCCTCGAAGATGGAGATCAAAGGCGCAAGATGATATTGGCCATATCATGTCACTTTATGATTTGCATGTGATGTTTTTCATGTTTAAATCTTATTTGCTTAGAACGATGGTAGCATAAATAAGATGATCCCTCACTAAAATTTCAAGAGATGTGTTCCCGCTAATTGTGCACCGCTGCGAAGGTTTGTTGTTTCGAAGCACCATGTGATGATCGGGTGTGATAGATTCTAACGTTTGCATACAACGGGTGTAAGCCAGATTTACACATGTGAAACACTTAGGTTGACTTGACGAGCCTAGCATGTACAGACATGGCCTCGGAACACAAGAGACCGAAAGGTCAAACATGAGTCGTATAGTAGATGCGATCAACATGGAGATGTTCACCGTTGATGACTAGTCCGTCTCACGTGATGATCGGACACGGCTTAGTCGATTCGGATCACGTATCACTTAGATGACTAGAGGGATGTCTATCTGAGTGGGAGTTCATTAAATAATTTGATTAGATGAACTTAATTATCATGAACATAGTCTAAATTGTCTTTGCAAATTATGTTGTGGATTAATAGCTCGCGCTTTAGCTCCTTGTTTTAATACGTTCCTAGAGAAAGACTAAGTAGAAAGATATTGTAAGCAATTGTGCGGACTAGGGCCGTAGTCTGAGGATTGTCCTCACTGCTACACAGAAGGCTTATGTCCTTGATGCACCGCTCGGTGTGCCAACCCCTCTGGCGTTGTCTTTGGATGTTGTGAACATCTGGCAGACACGTTCTGATGACTACCTGATAGTTTAGTGCGCCATGCTTTACGGCTTAGAGTCGGGACTCCAAAAGCGTTTTGAACGCCATGGAACATATGAGATGTTCCAAGAGCTGAAATTGGTATTTCAGGCTCATGCCCGTGTTGAGAGGTTTGAGACCTCTGACAAGATCTTTGCCTACAAGATGGAGGAGAATAGGCCAGCCAGTGAGCATGTGCTCAGAATGTCTGGGTACTTCAATCACTTGAATCAAGTGGGAGTTAATCTTCCAGATAAGAGAGTGTTTGACAAAATTTCTCCAGTCACTATCACCAAGCTGCTAGAGTTTCGTGATAAATTATAACATGCAAGGGAAGATGATCCCGGAGATGTTCGTCGTGCTTAAGTCCGTAAAGGTAGAAATCCAGAAGGAGCATCAAGTGTTGATGGTTAACAAGACCACTGGTTTCAAAGAAGGGCAAGGGCAAGAAGGGAAACTTCATGAATGGCAAGTCAGTTGTCGCTCCAGTGAAGAAACCCAAGAACCCAAACCCGAGACGAAGTGCTTCTATTAGGGGAACGGTCACTGGTAGTGGAACTGCCTCAAATACTTGGTAGATAAGAAGGCTGGCAACTTCAACAAAAGTATATTTGATATATGTGTTATTGATGTGTACCTTACTAGTACTCCTAGTAGCACCTGGGTATTAGATACCGGTTTAGTTGCTAATATTGGTAGCTCGAAACAAAAGCTACGGAATAAACGGAGACTAGCTAAGGGCGAGGTGACGATGTGTGTTGGAAGTGTTTCCAAGGATGATATGATCACCATCGCACGCTCCCTCTACATTCGGGATTAGTGTTGAACCCAGATAAATGTTGTTTGTATTGGTGTCTGTGTTGAGCATGAACATGATTAGATCATGTTTGTTGCAATACGCTTATTCATTTAAGTCAGAGAATAATGGTTATTCTATTTACATGAATAATACCTTCTATGGTCATGTTCCCAATGTGAATGGTTTACTGAATCTCGGTCGTAGTGATACACATGTTCATAACATTGATGCCAAAAGATGTAGAGTTGATAATGATAGTACCACTTTCTTGTGGCACTGCCGCTTAGGTCATATTGGTGTAAAGCGCATGAAGAACCTCCATGCTAATGGACTTTTGGAGTCACTTGATTTTGAATCACCTGACACATGCAAACCATGCCTCATAAGCAAGATGACTAAAACCCCATTTTCTGGAACAATGGAACGGGCAAGTGACTTGTTAGAAATCACACATGCTGATGTGTGCGGTCCGATGAGTGTTGACACACGCGGTGGATATCGTTATTTTCTCACCTTCCCCGATGAATTGAGTAGATATGGGTATATTTACTTAATGAAGCATAAGTCTGAAACATTTGAAAAGTTCAAGCAATTTCAGAGTGAAGTTGAGAATCATCATAACAAGAATATCAAGTTCCTACGATCTGATCAAGGGGAGAGTATCCGAGTTATGAGTTTGGCAATCACTAAAGACAAGGTGGAATATTTTCACAGTTGACGCCACCTAGAACACCATAGCGTAATGGTGTGTCTAAACGTCGTAATCGCACCCTATTGGATATGATGCGATCTATTATGTCTCTTACCGATCTACCGCTATCATTTTGGGGTTATGCATTAGAGACAATTGCATTCACTTTAAATAAGGCACCATCTAAGTCCGTGGAGACGACACCGTATGAACTATGGTTTGGCAAGAAACCTAAGTTGTTGTTTCTTAAGGTTTGGGGCTACGATTCTTATGTCGATAGGCTTCGGCCAGAAAAGCTCGAACCCAAAGCAGAAAATCATGTCTTCATAGAATACCCAAACAAGACGATTGGGTATACCTTCTATCTCAGATCTGAGGGCAAAGTGTTTGTCACTAGGAATGTCCTTTCTCGAGAAAGAGTTTCTCTCGAAAGAATTGAGTGGGAGGAAGATAGAACTTGATGAGGTTGTTGAACCTTTACTTCAACCAGAGAGTAGCACAGCACAGAAAGATGTTTCTGTGACACCTACCTCAGTTGAAGAGAAAGCTAATGATGATGATCATGGAGCTTCAGATCAAGTTACTATCAAACCTCGTAGGTCGACAAGGGTGTGTACAACTTTTGAGTGGTAACCCTGTCTTAAAGGTCATGATGTTGGACAATGATGAACCTATGAGCTATGGAGAAGCGATGGTAGGCCCGGATTCCAACAAATGACTGGAAGCCATGAAATCCAAGATAGGATCCATGTATGAGAACAAAGTATGGACTTTGGTGGACTTGCCCGATGATCGGCAAACCATTGAGAATAAATGGATCTTTAAGAAGAAGACAAACACTGGTGATAATGTCACCATTTATGAAGCTCGACTTGTCTCAAAGAAGTTTCCGACAAGTTCAAGGAGTTGACTGTGATGAGACTTTCTCAATCATAGCGATGCTAACGTCTGTTAAAATTATGTTAGCAGTTGCTGCATTTTCATTTACGAAATCTGGCAGATGGATGTCAAAACAAAGTTTCCTTGACGGTTTCCGTGAGGAAAGGCTGTATGTGATACAACCAGAAGGTTTTGTCGATCCTAAGGATGCTAAAAGGTATGCAAACTCCAGCGATCCTTCTATGGACTGGAGCAAGCATCTCGGAGTTGGAACATACGCTTTGATGAGGTGATCAAAGCATTTGGGTTTATACAAAGTTTGCAAGAAACTTGTATTTGCAAGAAAGTGAGTGGGAGCACTACAACATTTTGATAAGTATATGTGGATGACATATTGTTGATTGGAAATGATGTAGAATTTCTGGAAAGCATAAAGGGTTGTTTGAATGGAGTTTTTCAAAGGAAGACCTGTGTAAAACTGCTTACATGTTGGGTATCAAGATCTATAGAGATAGATCAAGACGCTTGATAAGACTTTCACAGAGCACATACCTTGACATGATCTTGAAGGAGTTCAAGATGGATCAGTCAAAGAAGGAGTTCTTGCCTGAGTTGTAAGGTGTGAAGTTAAGACTTGAAGCTCGACCACGCCAGAAGAAAGAGAAAGGACGAAAGTCGTCCCCTATGCCTTAGCCATAGGCTCTATACGATATGCCATGCTGTGTACTGCAATATGCCTTGCCACGTGTCTGGCAAGGGGGTATAAGAGTGATCCAGGAGTGGATCATTGGAAAACGGTCAAAATTGTCCTTAGGAATAAGGAAATGTTTCTCGATTATGGAGGTGATGAAGAGTTCGGCGTAAAGGGTTATGTCGATGCAAGCTTTAACACCTATCCGGATGACTCTGAGTAGCAAACCGGGTACGTATAGTGGAGCAACCATTTGGAATAGCTCCAAGTGGAGCATAGTAGCAACATCTACAATATAAAATAGAGATTTGCGAAGAACACACGGATCTGAATGTTGCAGACCCATTGACTAAAACCTCTCTCATAAGCATAACATGATCAAACCTTAGAACTCATTGAGTGTTAATCACATGGTGATGTGAACTAGATTATTGACTCTAGTAAACTCTTGGGTGTTAATCACATGGCGATGTGAACTAGATTATTGACTCTAGTAAACTCTTTGGGTGTTAGTTACATGGCGATGTGAACTATGAGTGTTAATCACATGACGATGTGAACTAGATTATTGACTCTAGTGCAAGTGGGAGACTGTTGGAAATATGCCCTAGAGGCAATAATAAAATGGTCATTATTATATTTCCTTGTTCATGATAATTGTCTATTGTTCATGCTATAATTGTATTAACCGGAAACCATAATACATGTGTGAATACATAGACCACAACATGTCCCTAGTAAGCCTCTAGTTGACTAGCTCGTTGATCAATAGATGGTTATGGTTTCCTGACCATGGACATTGGATGTCGTTGATAACGGGATCACATCATTAGGAGAATGATGTGATGGACAAGACCCAATCCTAAGCATAGCACAAGATCGTGTAGTTCATTTGCTAGAGCTTTTCTAATGTCAAGTATCATTTCCTTAAACCATGAGATTGTGCAACTCCCGGATACCGTAGGAGTGCTTTGGGTGTATCAAACATCACAACGTAACTAGGTGGCTATAAAGGTGCACTACAGGTATCTCGGAAAGTATCTGTTGGATTGGCATGAATCGAGACTGGGATTTGTCACTCCGTGTGACGGAGAGGTATCTCTGGGCCCACTCGGTAATGCATCATCATAATGAGCTCAATGTGACTAAGGAGTTAGCCATGGGATCATGCGTTATGGAATGAGTAAAGAGACTTGCTGGTAACGAGATTGAATGAGGTATGGGGATACCCACGATCGAATCTCAGGCAAGTAACATACCGATGGACAAAGGGGATTGTATACGGGATTGATTGAATCCCCGACATCGTGGTTCATCCGATGAGATCATCATGGAACATGTGGGAGCCAACATCAGTATCCAGATCCCGCTGTTGGTTATTGGCCGGAGAGATGTCTTGGTCATGTCTGCATGGTTCCCGAACCCGTAGGGTCTACACACTTAAGGTTCGGTGATGCTAGAGTTGTTATGGGAAATTGTATGTGGTTACCGAAGGTTGTTCGGAGTCCCAGATGAGATCCCGGACATCACGAGGAGTTCCGGAATAGTCCGAAGGTAAAGATTTATATATGGGAAGTCCAGTTTCAGTCGCCGGAATGGTTTCAGGGGTTATTGGTATTGTACCGGGACCACCAAAAGGTGTTCGGGGGTCCACCGGGTGGGGTCACCTGACCCGGAGGACTTAGTGGGCTGAATATGGGTGGGGACCAGCCCCCTGGTGGGCTGGTGCACCCCCAAGGGCCCAAGGTGCCTACGGTTGGAAACCCTAGGGGAGGGGGCACCTCCCACCTGCTTGGGGGCAAGTTTCCCCTCCTGGCCGCCGCTCCCCCATCTAGATGGATCTAGGGGGGCGGCCCCCTCTCCCCTTCCCCTATAAATAGTGGGGGGTGGGAGGGCTGCAGTACCCCTTCCCCTGGTGCAGCCCCTCCCTCCTCCAACACCTCCTCCTCCTCCATAGTGCTTGGCGAAGCCCTGCAGGAGAACCACAAGCTCCACCACCGCGTCGTCGTGCTGCCGGAGTTCTCCCTCAACTTCTCCTCTCCCCTTGCTGGATCAAGAAGGAGGAGACGTCCCCGGGCTGTACATGTGTCGAACGCGGAGGCGCCGTCCGTTCGGCACTTGGATCGGATCTTCCGCGATTTGAATCGCCGCGAGTACGACTCCATCAACCGCGTTCTTGTAACGCTTCCGCTTAGCGATCTTCAAGCGTATGAAGATGCACTCCCTATCTCTCGTTACTAGCATCTCCTAGATTGATCTTGCTGACACGTAGGAAAATTTTGAATTATTACTACGTTCCCCAACAAGGAGTTACCTTGAGCTTCCATAATGATGGCCAGATATGCTTATCAGTCTGTGAGGTTTCAATCACCGCCCCTTCATCCAGAGCATGCAACTCTTTTTTATTCATCGTAGCACGTGATACAGAACATCCCATGGACATCACCATGTCAAGTTCCCATCATCAAGAAAGACGCACAACATATACTCCATACTTATAAAGGTAAATCTTCTTGTTTACACGTGTTTACAAGGCACTGCCAAAGGTGGTATACTACTTGCCCCTCATCCCTTGTGCATGTATAGGTTTGAGCGGTGCATCACATGCGTCGAGGAGGATTTCAAGCACAGGAGTATGACTACACCATCCAATAGGGAAGCGTGGAAGCGATGGCGGAAGAAGAGGGAGCAAGGAAAGTAGGGGTGCAAATTTTGCACTCCCGAATAGTCCTGTGAGCACATGCCCGCTCCCCAACCTTTTGTTGCCATCAGACTGTCCGTTAGGGTGGGCCAGACCTAGGCGCCAACGAAGCTTGCTCTACCGAACTATCCGGTCCACCTCAACCTGACTGTCCGATAGCATTCTCTACATGCAGTTTGGGGCCCCATGATCCATGTATCCCCTCTCTCACCCCTCACTCATCCCTTCATTGGTGAAATCATATATACAACTCCCCCAACAGATCTAGGGTTTGCAAAGATTAGAGACAAGAGCGGTTTGCTCATCTACCCCCTAGTGGGATTCCTCCATTAGAGATGGCTCCTCATGGAGAACAAGACCTCTCGAGGGAGAAGACCACGAGGAGTATCAAGGCCACCTACAGGTGAATATTCCTCTAGGAATATCAAGCCCTCATTGTCTTAGGACTTGGGAAAGAACCTGTCTTGTTCCATATATCTCTCTTGGATAATTTGGATCAAGAATACATCCATGTGTATTTTTTGTTGCATCTATGTGTGTTGATTTGTGTGTTTCCTTGTGGCTCCTCTTGATTTCCTCCGTGTTATTTCTCAATGCATGTCCAATTCATGAAGATCAGACCACCTATTAGTTTTGCCATACATCAACACAATACACTTATTTTGTAGAGTAATCACCCGATTAGCCCAAATTAAAAACATCTCCAGCACCGGTACACAAAGGAATGTTGAGTATGGCATCTACATCTACTGGTAATAATATGATACGAACAAGCTCACTATGATGTGTCCAGTTGGTCTCACCAATCATCTCGATGACCCATTGGATTGGACGATTAGCCGATCATAGCATAGGAGACGTCCAAACAGTCCCTGAAATCAACTTGCCGTTTCAGTCCGAGATTGTGGAGCCCTCTCCAACTCGTTTAATCAAACCAACGCTCAGAACTTCTCATCCTGCAATTATTGGTCGCCATGTGAGGCAAGCAGTCTAAGGTGTTGTGGCTTTGCATAAAATCAGTCGCTGGGAAGTAACGACTCTTCATTACTCTGTCGCAAAGAGACGTCGGTTGCGTCATGAATCTCCAGCCATGTTTCTCGGGTAAAGCTAAGGTTGAAAGTTTCCAACTCTCGAAAGCCTATGCCACCTTTTTTTGGAGATGTGAGTGTGTCCTAGGATACCAAATGAAGGGATCTTCTATCCAAACAACTACTCCACCAATACTTAGGCACAACAGAAGTAATACTCTTACAAACCTTCTTAGAAAGTCGAAAGCAACTCAGGCCGAAAGCTGGAATAGCTTGGATCATGCAGTATATGATTTGAAGATTAGGGGAAATAGTAAATGCGGGGAATACAATACTAGGCGATGGAGAACTAGCCGAAAACAATGTACAACCACAACCAATAGGAACCCTCCACACACTATAATTACCTCCAAAAAAGGGCAACCAAACATGATGCAAAAACATGACCCAAAGCCTACGTTAACCCAACGAGGTTGCACTTGGCCACAATTGCAAGATGCCCAAAATCGATGCAAGCATCCAAGCACACTCTTAATGGACAGACTCCCATGCTCAGCGCTCGTTACTTGACAGGGATGCTTTCTCGACAAAGGGGGCCTACGACGCCCTTGCCTCCCAGTTGGCGGATCCCACAACCTAGTGCACATTTGGGACGCTAGAGTGCCCAACAGGGGTCGGGTGTTTGGTTGGCTGTTCTATCTGGACAGATTGAATACTAGGGAAACCTCCACCGCAAGACCATCCTCGACTCCCCATCATGCCCTCGATGCCACGCTGCACCGGAAAACAGGGCTCGCCTGTCTTTCAACTGTCCAGCCTCCGCTGCTATCTGGGACGCTCTTGGTCTGCTACCAGTTTCATCGCCACTGCCGGAGTTGTGATCCTCATCGTGCAGACCGAGGGCTGCCCACTTCTGTCTGGCCGTTGGTTCTCCTTCTAGTTTCATGTAAGATTTGAGATGCTCGAAATGCGGCTACTTTTAGAGATGAACACCTCTCTCCCGCTGATGCAATCCGCTCTGTAATCTCGAACCTCACTCTCTGGACTCACCGTCTTAAAAAGGCGTATCAAAAAATTAACGCCGGCTTGTGGCAGGATTTTTTTTCTCCTCTTAACTCTGTTGTCACTATTTTTTTGAATATATTCAGGTAGGGAGCCATCCCCCTCCCCCCCCCGGCAGTTTCAAAAAAATATGTAAGCAATGAACATCCCCCGACAGTTTCAAAAAAATATGTAAGCAATGAACAAGTGACAATCCCGGTGTGATAGGAATCCCAATGTTAACAAGATATCAACAACAAATTGAGATTAGAATACAAGATTTCGGCTTGTTGTTTTAATCAGTATTCAGCCCCCTCCCAAGCGTAGCCCTCCCCATGGGCGACTCGAGAGGCGACGCAGCCTCGAGCGCTCCCTCCCCTCCTCCTCCCCCTCCCCCTGCCACCGCCGGTGCTCCCCGCCGGGCAAAGCCCTGGCGGATCCGGCGGCGGCGGGACTTTGCTCCCAGGCAGCCTCCCCCCTCGAGCGTGGGGCTCGACGAGGCTGACGGAGCCGTGCTGCTCCGGACCTAGGGTTTCGCGATGGCAACCCCAGATCCAGAGGGTCGGGCCTCTGGACCTGGCGTGGCGAGCACGCTGGCGGTGCGGCGCGACCCTTTGGGGGTGCGGCTACGACTGCTTGGCTGTGCCCCAGCGGATCCAGGTGGCGGAGGCTGCGGGTCACCGCGGCAGCGGCCATGGTCGACGGCAACAAGGTGCAGGTGGCAGGTCCCCGCGACGGCGCCACTACCTCTGCTCGACGCGACCCCCTGCGGTGGCTGGCCTTGTTTGGAAGCCACCCGGCGGCTGTTGCTCTGCGCTGGCCGGTGCTTCCCTACATCGACGGTGACTGACACGTGGTTTCCCTCTCGGTGCTGATGGTCCTCTCAGGCAGTCTGCTTCCCCGTCTCCTGTCTGCTCTGCTTCGGCGGTATTTGGGGTTCTGGTCTTGGGCCGGGGCGAAATCCCTGCGCGGCGATGGCCTGCGCTGACAACGGCGACACCTGAGGGTGTCGTAACCTCCATGAAGGCGTTGTCATGGCCCGGACCGACCCTCTCCTCGAGCACCGGGGGAAACCCTTGGTCCAGTTCATTGGACAAGGCAGCGGTGGCGTCTCAGCACCATTCCCTTCTTGAAGGCGTTGCTTGGGTCGCACTTGGAGTCCCCGATGCGACAGCTGGAGATGGTGGCCTCCCCGGTCTTCCGGCGAGGCTTGCTGGTAGTGCGATGCTGTGATGAGGGCTTCAGCATAGAGTGTGGGCGTCCGGGGTGCTATGTACGCCGGCGCGGGCATGTCCAAGACGATGGCTTCACTAGTCCTGGTTGGGTCCTGCCATCCACCTGCCGTCTCTTAGGCACTTATGGGTGGAAGGTACGTTGGTCTGGACAGCCCTGGAGATGCTGTCTTCTTTGGAGGCGCCTGGCAACGGCTGTGACACGGCCTTGAGGCTCTGAGTCTAGTCACCTCGCCGTTCATGGTTGGAGGCTGGACAAGGCTAGACCTTTCGTAGTTGCAGTCTGTAGCTGGTAGCACCTCCTCGCCTGCTCGTTTGGTGAGGACAATGATGTGTGTGCGTGTGTCCCTCCTCTTGGGAGGTTGTACCTGTACTGCTGTTCTCTTCCTGTTCAATGAAATGAAACGCAAACTCTTTTGCGTTTTCTCGAGAAAAAAAAGAATACAAGATTTCCCTGCTCCAAAGATCATAAGAACATTTCTCTGAAAACCCTACAAATCAAAGGGGAAGAAGCAATTGCATGGAGGCACGAGGCAGCCCTGAACACATACCAGGAAGGCCTACGTTTTCTCAACACAGAAACAGAAGCCCAACCAGCAAAACAATCTCCCCAGCAGATGACACTCACGAAACTAGCATTTTACCAGCAGGGTCATCTTACAGTTTCACAGCATATGCATATGCGTGTCGCAAAATTGTAAAACATTGTCTAGACGGAAAAGACACGGAAACTGTACACCAGGAAACTATCATGCAACACATAAGACACACAAGCATGGCAATACAGATATATAAGCAATGACAAGCTGGCTCTGTTCTAATTCTGTAGCATGGTTCAACTGCCATCACCAAGAGCTTGTACTTTCTTCTCGAGCTCAGGTTTGTTGGCGCCGACGAGCTTGTCGATCTGCTGGCCGTTTTTGAGGAAGAAGAACGTCGGGGTTGCACGGATGTCCCATGTTGAGCTGAAATCCTGCAGATCATCACAAGGAGAATTACTAAGGTGGGTCAACACTGGAAGCATCAGAACAACCTGTTGTTAATCACAGTGTTATCAACCAAACATGTTATTCATGGAGCTATCAGGATGAAAAAAACACTCCACCACACTCCATACAATTGGCAGTAACAAATACTCCCTCTGTAACTTAATATAAGACGTTTTTTGACACTGTCATGGACTCTAAAAACGTCTTATAAGGTACAGATGGAGTATTTATCTGTTTGCATACTTCTTCGAAACAGGAAATGGCAAGATGAGAAGCTACGGTACTGCATACTTTGAAGTTTGGCTGAAAGGTTTGTGACTTAACAAAGCGGCGGTAACTATTCAGGGTTTTAATGGTAATGGTTATAGAAACTGTCCAACTGGACTTTTTAGGGTCATGTTAACCTGTAGTGAATAAATAATTCAAACAAATGGAAGATGGAATTACCATTAGGTCATCAACATCAATTGTCAAGAACATGAGTTGAGGGTAAGTCTTGGACATCTCAGCATAAACAGGTGCAATGACACGGCATGGCCCACACCACGAAGCGCTGAAGTTTGCCACAACCTACAAAAGAAATCAATGAGTACATCAGATGCAACTCTAGGAACTGCATCAAGAATTGTTAGTTGTTGGTTCACATATCTTGCCACTCGACTTCTCAACCCAAAATAAAATGGTCAACATAAACACTGGGCTTGCAGCGCATGGTTTTCATGTTCTATCATAATAACTACAACTACCCGTGTATATTCCGGGATTTCAGCGGGAGAACAGTTACAGGGAACCTCCCTCTGCTAAGGAAAACATCCCCTTAACAAAACTGCTTTTGCAGGAAAATAGTTTAGTTAACCTGTCCATGATTTCAAGTGCACAACTAAGAAAATAAACACCCTAATCACTACAGGCTTTCTACAGTCTATGCCCCAACAGCTAAGGACCTTCATGTGCACACTTTCTGCTTGAGCAGGTGGTTATACTATCTGCTTAGGTCTCTCAAAGAAATTTGTGCTTGATTCCCACATCCTCGCCAATGTGTTCTCTTGCAAGAACGGACTTATTTTACAGGCTAACAAGGGGCATGGTGGAATTGGTGTGTGTAGACAGACTTCTTAGACCTATTCTCATTTCATATATGGTGTAAACTGATAGGCGTAAACATCAAGTAGTTCATACCAAACACTATAAGAAGCAAAGGACATCTGTAATCCATTGTAACAAATTGCTAGTTTGCTTACAATTTTCCCATCCTTGTTTGCTTCTTCAATCTTCTGGTCCCAGTCCTCTTTGGTTGTTATGACATGCACATTTCCACCTTTGAAATCAAGCTTTTCTTCCACGATGCTACGACCCTGACCAAAAGAGGACAGGAGGATTACATAAAAATCACTCGGGAGTTCAAGAACAAAACACAGATTCGGTAACAGACACGAACTCACCTTGCCCACACAGCCCCCCATCGTGAACTTCAATGAAAGGCCCCCTGATTCCCGAAGGCCTAAACAATAGTAGAATATGTCATGGTCTATCAGAAGGAAACTGTGTTTGTAACACTAAAAAAATATGGAGACGTTGCACGAACAATAATTTCAGCAAGGTATTTACTCCATGATGGAAATAGCAGTATAACAGATAACTTGTCGTCAAATGGACTGAGGAGAGTATTTTTCTCCCTACCCCATCACAACTGGATGCGAGGAACTACCGCTGCATCTGTTTGCAATTGTGATGAGCTACGCTGGCCGTGTGCGCATCTCCAGATGCAGAGGTCGGAATTCTTCCATTATCTAAAAAAGAACCGGACAAGAACCTGAACCTGATTTTAAACTAAACACATAATAACCCAGGAGGGAGCTCGGGGGAAAGAAAGCACCCACCCACCGACACACACACACCCGCACACAAAAATCCAGTTGTCTCCGCTCCCTCGCGGATCAAGAACCAGAATCTTGCAGGCGAATTCGCGCTCAAGAACCGCATCGGACAAATCGAAGACGACCAGATCAGCGAGAGGATTTACCTGAGATCGGAAGCGGGGATTTTGGCGCCAAGGAGCCCAGAAGCCGCGGGGCGAGGGGGCGAGGCGAGGTCGGAGGAGACGGAGAAGATAAGCCTGGTGGATCTCCTGGCGGGCAATTAAGAGGTTCTTTAACTGGGCTCGATTGATTAACGTAAAAGGCAGAGCTCTCCGGTGGTGTGGGTCAGTGGGTCGGTTGGGTCGTCTGGTGGTCGCAGGTCGCACGCTCGCCGCCGCCGCCGCGCGGTTTGATTAATCGGAGGAGGGGTGGGGGATTGGCTTGCTTTTTTATTGCTGCTGGGGAGGATGAGGGGGGGCCGGAAACGGAAGGGACGTGGAATATTCTGCGGCCGTGCTATGCTGGGCTCGTGCTTCTGGAGGCGACGCCGACGACGACGCCGACGACCTGGATGGATCGACCGGCCCGTCCGCTCCCGGCCGGCCGGCGTGAGCGAGCCCGTGACGCGTCTCGCGTCGCACACCACTTGGCTGGCGCGGCTCGTGCCGTGTGAGCCTACGGAAAAGAAAATGCCTTTTCTGCTGCCGGAAAATGGTCTTATTTGCCTTGGTGGAGATCCGGCGACGTGGAGCTTTGGTGTTGCTCCGGACCGGACCTCACCTCCGGTGGACTGGCACGGAGACTACCGGCCGTTGTCTGCCTTGTGGCTATGCAAAATTCAAAATGTGTTCAGCGAATGCTCTTTGGGTTGTCTTCATGTTTTTTTCTGGCCGTTAGATCGACCGTGCGCCACGTATCGAGTCAACACTAAGGGCCTCTTTGATTCAAAGGATTTTCAAAACTATTTTAAAGGATTCTAATCCTTAGGATCTTTTCTACGATGGTTGTTTGATCCGTAGGCATTTTTCTCTCATGATTCCTTTGTACTGGTTTTAACTGCAAAATTTCCATTCGCTCCAACCTCATATTAAGAATTTTACATTTTTCCTGCGTGAGTCAAATGTCCATACTAATCCTATAGGATTGAAGATGACGTGTTATTCCATTCCTGTGTTTTTCCTAAGAGAAAATCCATCTGAGGTTATTAAAGTGGACTTGGTGCCTCACTTTGGTCATTGAATTTCAAAATACCCAAGTACGGTGACTAAAGTTGCTTGAGTGATGATTTGCCTCTCTCCTCTGAGCATCATGTTTGTGCATGCCTGCGTTCATGCCATGCCATGTGTTGTATTTTTTACCGTATTCATTCTATTCCTTCTATCAATGAAAAGATACACAAGCTTTGTGTATTCGCGAAAAAAAATTGCTTAAGTGACTCCATACGGCCACCGTAACCATTTGTCTAGGGTGACACTTGAGCGCGGTCAACGTGGACAGCGTGGCATTGACCAAATGTGTGGATTGTACAGGGAAATGGACTTTTTTTTGCAAAATATCCGACCGAACAAAACCCTACTTGTTCGGTTGGACCCAATCGTCTCAATCTCTCGACTGACCTAATCATATCGTCCTCCTCAAGCTCCAATGCATAACTCCCAAATCAGGACTCGATCGTCTCGATCTCTCGACTGACCTAATCATATCGTCCTCCTCAAGCTCCAAATGAATAACTCCCAAATCAGGAAACGTTGGCCATCGTCGTGTCAGCCTCGTCATCGCTTTCCGTTGCCGCGTCCGCCATGTCCTCCTCAAGCTGGATCCGGCCAGGTCTTCGCGACTGGTCAATTGCAGTGCCCCTCATCGCTTGCCCTGACTATTCTCCACTACCGACGACCATGACGGCTGGGTGTTCTAGAAGTGTGCCAGACACGATTTAAGTTTGCTCGATGACTTTGTTTTGTTGATCTGTGGACATTTGGTCTGGCCCGTCCTGCAGCAAAGTTCTCATTTTTTTGATATGTTTGGCTGATATAATACATGTGGTTTCTAACGCTGGGAGTTAGAGTATGTCGAGTATTTGATCGCTCACCAGATCCTTGTTGGTGATGATGCATTCGACGCAGCAGGGGGAAGAAGGGGAGATCTTCATCGTGCAAGAGATGTGGGAGAGGAATGCGGCTAAGCGGCGGCGACAATGGAGCTCTAGTCAAAGGGATGCAGCTACCATGACTAAGCACCAAGCAACTATGCTATTAGGGTTTTGAGCTCTCTCATCTTCACTTGTTGCTGCTTCTTTGCTTCACTTACTTGTTGCAAGCTAGCCTTATCGTGTTGTTATTTGTGAGATTGGTGTATAGGTTGTCCATCTAGTTGCATATCTAGATAAAACGTATTCTTGTTGTATCCCTTAATATTGGAAAAGAGACTAAAATTTGTTAGTCGCCTATTCACCCCCTCTAGTCGACCATACCGGTCCTTTCAAACGTTCAGCGGCGGCTGGGATTCCGCGCTTGACGTGTTGGTTTTGCGACAACAGACGAACAGTCGCATATTTGCAACACTTGGTGCTATTTTTTTGGCTGCCCAAAAAGTATTGGAGAAAAAAATTACATCAAGGATAATTGCTGGAACAAAGTTTTTGACCCCAAATGTCTATAAAACGGAAATACCTTATTACAAGGTAGCTATTGGAGATGCTATAATACGGCAAAAGGTTTTCACCCCGCTTTATATACAAAGCAAATCACCAGAGCCACAAAGGTACAACGGATAAGTTCACACCACACATACACATGTAGCACACAAACAAAGTACAATAGGGTTCTGTTGAGGGCACTGAAGGAAATATGCCCTAGAGGCAATAATAAAGTTGTTATTTATATTTCCTTATATCATGATGAATGTTTATTATTCATGCTAGAATTGTATTAACCGGAAACTTAGTACATGTGTGAATACATAGACAAACAGAGTGTCACTAGTATACCTCTACTTGACTAGCTCATTAATCAAAGATGGTTAAGTTTCCTGACCATGGTTATGTGTTGTCATTTGATCAACGGGGTCACATCATTAGAGAATGATGTGATGGACAAGACCCATCCGTTAGCTTACCATTATGATCGTTTAGTTTTATTGCTATTGCTTTCTTCATGACTTATACATGTTCCTCTGACTATGAGATTATGCCACTCCCAAATACCGGAGGAACACCTTGTGTGCTATCAAACGTCACAACGTAACTAAGTGATTATAAAGATGCTCTACAGGTGTCTCCGAAGGTGTTTGTTGAGTTGGCATAGATCGAGATTAGGATTTGTCACTCCGTGTATCGGAGAGGTATCTCTGGGCCCTCTCGGTAATGCACATCACTATAAGCCTTGCAAGCAATGTGACTAATGAGTTAGTTGCGGGATGATTAATTACGGAACGAGTAAAGAGACTTGCCGGTAACGAGATTGAACCAGGTATGATGATACCGACAATCGAATCTCGACCAAGTAACATACCGATGACAAAGGGAATGGCGTATGTTTTTATGCGGTTTGACCGATAAAGATCTTCGTAGAATATGTAGGAGCCAATATGAGCATCCAGGTTCCGCTAGTGGTTATTGACCGGAGATGTGTCTCGGTCATGTCTACATAGTTCTCGAACCCGTAGGGTCTGCACGCTTAACGTTCGATGACAATTTGTATTATGAGTTATGTGTTTTGGTGACCGAAGTTTGTTCGGAGTCCCGGATGAGATCATAGATATGACGAGGAGTCTCGAAATGGTCGAAAGGTAAAGATTTATATATTGGACGAAGGTATTCGGACACCAGAAAGGTTTCAGGACGTTTCGGATATTTATCGGGAACCAAGGGGTTACCGGAACCTCCCGGGAAGTTATGGGCCTCAATGGGCCACACGGGAGTAGGAGAAGGCGGCCCATAGGGTAGCGCCCCCCCCCCTCAAGGACAGTCCGAATTGGGCTAGGGGGAGGGGGCGCGACCCCCTCTTTCCACTCCCTCTCCCTCTCCTTCCCTCCTTCCCCCCTTGGAATAGGAAAGGGAGTCCAACTAGGATTGCGAATCCTAGTTGGACTCCCCCTTGGCGCGCCCCCTCATGGCCGCCGACCTCCTCCCTCTCCTCCTTTATATACGTGGCCAGGGGGCACCCCAAAGGAACAACATTTGTTTCTTAGCCATGTGCGGTTCCCCCTCCACAGTTTACCACCTCGGTCATATTGTCGTAGTACTTAGGCGAAGCCCTGCGCGGATCACATCACCAACATCGCCGCCACGCCATTGTGTTGACGGAACTCTCCCTCGACCCTCTACTAGATCAAGAGCTCGAGGGATGTCATCGTGTTGAACGTGTGCTGAACATGGAGGTGTTGTACATTCGGTACTTGGATCGGTTGGATCGTGAAGACGTTCAACTACATCAACCGCGTTAACTAACGCTTCCGCTTTCGGTCTACGAGGGTACGTGGACACACTCTCCCCGCTTGTTGCTATGCTTCTCCTAGATAGATCTTGTGTGATCATAGGATTGTTTTTTGAATTACTACGTTCCCCAACAGTGGCGTCCGAGCCAGGTCTATGCGTAGACGATATGCACGAGTAGAACACAAAGAGTTGTGGGCGATAATAGTCATACTACTTGCCACCAACGTCTTACTTTGATTCGGCGGTATTGTTGGATGAAGCGGCCCGGACCGAAATTACATGACCGCGTTCATGAGACTGGTTCTACCGACGTGCTTCGCACACAGGTGGCTAGCGGGTGTCTGTTTCTCCAAATTTAGTTGAATCGAGTTTGACTACGGCCGGTCCTTGTTGAAGGTTAAAACAGCACACTTGACGAAAAATCGTTGTGGTTTTGATGCGTAGGTAAGAACGGTTCTTGCTAAAAGCCCATAGCAGCCATGTAAAACTTGCAACAACAAAGTAGAGGACGTCGAACTTGTTTTTGCAGGGCATGTTATGATGTGATATGGTCAAGACATGATGTGATATACGTTATTGTATGAGATGATCATGTTTTGTAAAAGTTATCGGCAACTGGCAGGAGCCTTATGGTTGTCGCTTTATTGTATGAAATGCAATCGCCATGTAATTGCTTTACTTTATCACTAAGTGGTAGCGATAGTCGTAGAAGCAATAGTTGGCGAGACGACAACGATGCTACGATGGAGATCAATGTATCAAGACGGTGACGATGGAGATCATGACGGTGCTTTGGAGATGGAGATCAAAGGCACAAGATGATGATGGCCATATCATGTCACATATTTTGATTGCATGTGATGTTTATCTTTTATGCATCTTATTTTGCTTAGTACGGCGGTAGCATTATAAGATGATCCCTCACTAAATTTCAAGGTACAAGTGTTCTCCCTGAGTATGCACCGTTGCTACAGTTCGTCATGCCGAGACACCATGTGATGATCAGGTGTGATAAGCTCTACGTTCACATACAACGGGTGCAAGCCAGTTTTGCACGTGCAGAATACTCGGGTTAAACTTGACGATCCTAGCATATGCAGATATGGCCTCGGAACACTAAGACCCAAAGGTCGAACATGAATCATATAGTAGATATGATCAACATAGAGATTTTCACCATTGAAAACTACTCCATCTCACGTGATGATCGGACATGGTTTAGTTGATATGGATCACGTGATCATTTAGATGACTAGAGGGATGTCTATCTAAGTGGGAGTTCTTAAGTAATATGATTAAATGAACTTTAATTTATCATGAACTTAGTACCTGATAGTTTTTGCATGTCTATGTTGTTGTAGATCAATGGCCCGTGCTACCGTTCCTTTGAATTTTAATGTGTTCCTAGAGAAAGCTAAGTTCAAAGATGATGGTAGCAACTACACGGACTGGGTCCGTAACTTGAGGATTATCCTCATTGCTGCACAGAAGAATTATGTCCTGGAAGCACCGCTAGGTGCAAGACCCGCTGCAAGAGCAACTCCGGACGTTATGAACGTCTGGCAGAGCAAAGCTGATGACTACTCGATAGTTCAGTGTGCCATGCTTTACGGCTTAGAATCGGGACTTGAAAGAACATCATGGAGCATATGAGATGTTCCAGGAGTTGAATTTAATATTTCGAGCAAATGCCTGGATTGAGAGATATGAAGTCTCCAATAAGTTCTATAGGTGCAAGATGGAGGAGAATAGTGTCATATACTCAGAATGTCTGGGTACCACAACCCTTGACTCAACTGGGAGTTAATCTTCCTGATGATAGTGTCATTGACAGAGTTCTTCAATCACGGCCACCAAGCTATAAAAGCTTCGTGGTGAACTATAATATGCAAGGGATGGATAAGACAATTCCCGAGCTCTTCGCGATGCTAAAGGCTGCGGAGGTAGAAATCAAGAAGGAGCATCAAGTGTTGATGGTTAACAAGACCACTGGTTTCAAGAAAAAGGTCAAAGGGAAGAAGGGGAACTTCAAGAAGAATGGCAAGCAAATTGCTGCTCAAGTGAAGAAGCCCAAGTCTGGACCTAAGCCTGAAACTGAGTGCTTCTACTACAAAGGGACTGGTCACTGGAACGGAACTTCCCCAAGTATTTAGCGGATAAGAAGGATGGCAAAGTGAAAGGTATATTTGATATACATGTTATTGATGTGTTGCCAGCGTTGAGCATGAACATTATATCTGGATCTTGTTTGATGCAAGACGGTTATTCATTTAAATCAGAGAATAATGGTTGTTCTATTTATATGAGTAATATCTTTTATGGTCATGCACCCTTGATGAGTGGTCTATTTTTATTGAATCTCGATTGTAGTGATACACATATTCATAATATTGAAGCCAAAAGATGCAAAGTTAATAATGATAGTGCAACTTATTTGTGGCACTGCCGTTTAGGTCATATTGGTGTAAAGCGCATGAAGAAACTCCATGCTGATGGGCTTTTGGAATCACTTGATTATGAATCACTTGATGCTTGCGAACCATGCCTCATGGGCAAGATGACTAAGACTCCGTTCTCCAGAACAATGGAGCGAGCAACTGACTTATTGGAAATAATACATACTGATGTATGCGGTCCAATGAGTGTTGAGGCTCGCGGCGGGTATCGTTTTTTCCTGACCTTCACAGATGATTTTGAAAGGATTGAGAAGAGGTGTCTAGAGGGGGGTGATTAGACCCTCAACAAAGAAAAGTAGCAGTTTTTAATTCTTCAAGTTAAGGTGGAGTTTAGCACAAGTTTAAACATTCACAATACATTTTAAGCAAGCATGGCAAGAGTATATGAGCAGCGGAAAGTAAAGCATGCAATTTGCGAGAATGTAGAGGGATGGGATTGGAGTGTGCAAACGCAATTGGAGACACGAAGATTTTTGGCGTGGTTCCGATAGGTGGTGCTATCATACATCCACGTTGATGGAGACTTCAACCCACGAAGGGTAATGGTTGCGCGAGTCCACGGAGGGCTCCACCCACGAAGGGTCCACGAAGAAGCAACCTTGTCTATCCCACCATGGCCATCTCCCATGAAGGACTTGCCTCACTCGGGTAGATCTTCACGAAGTAAGCGATCTCCTTGCCCTACAAACTATAGGTTCAACTCCACAATCTTGACGGAGGCTCCCAAGTGACACCTAACCAATCTAGGAGACACCACTCTCCAAAAGGTAATAGATGGTGTGTTGATGATGAACTCCTTGCTCTTGTGCTTCAAATGACAGTCTCCCCAACACTCAACTCTCTCTCGCGGATTTGGATTTGGTGGAAAGATGATTTGAGTGGAAAGCAACTTGGGAAAGGCTAGAGATCAAGATTCATGTGGTTGGAATGGAATATCTTGGTCTCAACACATGAGTAGGTGGTTCTCTCTCAGAAAATGTATGCTGGAAGTGTAGGTACGTTCTGATGGCTCTCTCCACGGATGAAGAGTGGGTGGAGGGGTATATATGGCCTCCACACAAAATCTAACCGTTACACACAATTTACCAAACTCGGTGGGACCGAATCATGAAACTCGGTCAGACCGATTTAGTTCAAAATGTGACCGTTAGGCTTTTCGGTGGGACCGATATGAACAACTCGGTGGGACCGATGTGCTAGGGTTAGGGTAAAACCTCATCTCGGTTTGACCGATTACACAAACTCGGTGGGACCGATTTTGGTAATAAGCTAACCAGAGAGTTGGTCAAGCAAACTCAGTGAGACCGATTGCATATCTCGGTGAAACCCAAATTATTGCAACAGGCACCAAAGAGTTTGCAAGCCCATCTCGATGAGATCGAGATCCCATCGGTGAGACCGAACTGATTAGGGTTTCTGGCAGTGACTATGTCAAGTGAACTCGGTGGCGCTGGATAGATCAAATCGGTGGGGCCGAGTTTGACTTTTGGTTTGGGACATATGTGGATATGAGAAAGTGGTTGAGGGCTTTGGGGCATATCACTAAGCACTTTGAGCAAGCAAGCCATTAAGCAACACCTCATCCCCTTTTAATAGTATTGGCTTTTCCTATGGACTCAATGTGATCTTGGATCACTACAATGAAAATGTAGAGTCTTGAGCTTTAGAGCTTTTGCCAATCCTTTGTCCTTAGCATCTTGAAGGGGTTTCACATCCTCTTGTCCACGCCACTCCACTGTTGAACTCATCTGGAATATACTAGATAAAAGTATTAGTCCAACAAGAGATATTGTTGACATTAATTACCAAAATCACCAAGGGAGCACTTGTGCTTTCAGATTTGAGCAGATATGGGTATATCTACTTGATGAAACATAAGTCTGATACATTTGAAAAGTTCAAAGAATTTCTGAGTGAAGTGGAAAATCATTGTAACAAGAAAATAAAGTTTCTACGATCTGATCGTGGAGGTGAATATTTGAGTTATGAGTTTTGTCTTCATTTGAAACAATGTGGAATAGTTTCGCAACTCACGCCACCTGGAACACCACAGCGTAATGGTGTGTCCGAACGTTGTAACCGTACTTTATTGGATATGGTGCAATCTATGATGTCTCTTACCGATTTACCTCTATCGTTTTGGGGTTATGCTATAGAGACGGTTGCATTCACGTTGAATAGGGCATCATCTAAATCCGTTGAGACGACACCATATGAACTGTGGTTTGGCAAGAAACCTAAGCTGTCGTTTCTTAAAGTTTGGGGCTGCGATGCTTATGTGAAAAAGCTTCAACCTGATAAGCTCGACGCCAAATCGGAGAAAAGTGTCTTCATAGGATACCCAAAGGAGACTATTGGGTACACCTTCTATCACAGATCCGAAGGCAAGATATTCATTGCTAAGAATGGATCCTTTCTAGAGAAGGAGTTTCTCTCGAAAGAAGTGAGTGGGAGGAAAGTAGAAATTGATGAGGTAATTGTACCTTCTCCCAAATTGGAAAGTAGTTCATCACAGAAATCAGTTCCAGTGATTCCTACACCAATTAGTGAGGAAGCTAATGATGATGATCATGAAACTTCAGATCAAGTTACTACCGAACCTCGTAGGTCAACCAGAGTACGATCCGCACCAGAGTGGTACGTTAATCCTATCCTGGAAGTCATGTTACTAGACCATGACGAACCTATGAACTATGAGGAAGCGATGATGAGCCCAGATTCCGTGAAATGGCTTGAGGCCATGAAATCTGAGATGGGATCCATGTATGAGAACAAAGTGTGGACTTTGGTTGACTTGCCCGATGATCGGCAAGCCATAGAGAATAAATGGATCTTCAAGAAGAAGACTGATGCTGACGGTAATGCTACTGTCTACAAAGCTCGACTTGTTGTGAAAGGTTTTCGACAAGTTCAAGGAGTTGACTACGATGAGACCTTCTCACCCGTAGCGATGCTTAAGTCTGTCCGAATCATGTTAGCAATTGCCGCATTTTATGATTATGAAATTTGGCAAATGGATGTCAAAACTGCATTCCTTAATGGATATCTTAAAGAAGAGATGTATATGATGCAACCAGAAGGTTTTGTCGATCCTAAAGGTGCTAACAAAGTGTGCAAGCTCCAGCGATCCATTTATGGACTGGTGCAAGCCTCTCGGAGTTGGAATATACGCTTTGATAGTGTGATCAAAGCATATGGTTTTATACAAACTTTTGGAGAAGCCTGTATTTACAATAAAGTGAGTGGGAGCTTTGTAGCATTTATAATATTATATGTGGATGACATATTGTTGGTTGGAAATGATACAGAATTTCTGGATAGCATAAAAGGATACTTGAATAAGAATTTCTCAATGAAAGACCTCGGTGAAGCTGCTTATATATTGGGCATCAAGATCTATAGAGATAGATCAAGACGCTTAATTGGACTTTCACAAAGCACATACCTTGATAAAGTTTTGAAGAAGTTCAAAATGGATCAGTCAAAGAAAGGGTTCTTGCGTGTGTTACAAGGTGTGGAGTTGAGTCAGACTCAACGCCCGACCACTATAGAAGATAGAGAGAAAATGGAAGTCATTCCCTATGCCTCGGCCATAAGTTCTATCATGTATGCAATGCTGTGTACCAGACCTGATGTGTGCCTTGCTATTAGTTTAGCAGGGAGGTACCAAAGTAATGCAGGAGTGGATCACTGGACAGTGGTCAAGAACATCCTGAAATACCTGAAAAGGACTAAGGATATGTTTCTCATTTATGGAGGTGACAAAGAGCTTGTCGTAAATGGTTATGATGCAAGCTTTAACACTGACCCGGATGACTCTAAGTCACAAACCGGATACGTATTTATATTGAATGGTGGAGCTGTCAGTTGCTGCAGTTCCAAGCATAGCGCCATGGCGGGATCTACGTGTGAAGCGGAGTACATAGCTGCTTCGGAAGCAGCAAATGAAGGAGTTCATATCCGATCTAGGTGTAATACCTAGTGGATCGGGTCCAGTGAAAATCTTTTGTGACAATACTGGAGCAATTGCCTTGGCGAAGGAATCCAGATTTCACAAGAGAACCAAACTCATCAAGAGACGCTTCAATTCCATCCGCGATCAAGTCAAGGAGGGAGACATAGAGATTTGCAAGATACATAAGGATCTTAATGTTGCAGACCCATTGACTAAGCCTCTTCCACGAGCAAAACATGATCAGCACCAAGACTCCATGGGTGTTAGAATCATTACTATGTAATCTAGATTATTGACTCTAGTGCAAGTGGGACACTGAAGGAAATATGCCCTAGAGGCAATAATAAAGTTGTTATTTATATTTCCTTTTATCATGATAAATGTTTATTATTCATGCTAGAATTGTATTGACCGGAAACTTAGTACATGTGTGAATACATAGACAAACAGAGTGTCCCTAGTATACCTCTACTTGACTAGCTCGTTAATCAAAGATGGTTAAGTTTCCTGACCATAGACATGTGTTGTCATTTGATCAAGGGGATCACATCATTAGAGAATGATGTGATGGACAAGACCCATCCGATAGCTTAGCATTATGATTGTTTAGTTTTATTGCTATTGCTTTCTTCATGACTTATACATGTTCCTCTGACTATGAGATTATGCAACTCCCGAATACCGGAGGAACACCCGGATACCAGAGGAACACCTTTTGCGCTATCAAACATCACAACGTAACTGAGTGATTATGAAGATGCTCTACAGGTGTCTCCGAAGGTGTTTGGAGTTGGCATAGATCGAGATTAGGATTTGTCAGTCCGTGTATCGGAGAGGTATCTCTAGGCCCTCTCGGTAATGCACATCACTATAAGCCTTGCAAGCAATGTGACTAATGAGTTAGTTGCGGGATGATGCATTATGGAACGAGTAAAGAGACTTGCCGGCACCAAGATTGAACTAGGTATGATGGTACCGACGGTCGAATCTCGACCAAGTAACATACCGATGACAAAGGGAATGACGTATGTTGTTATGTGGTTTGACCGATAAAGATCTTCGTAGAATATGTAGGAGCCAATATGAGCATCCAAGTTCAGCTATTGGTTATTGACCGGAGATGTGTCTCGGTCATGTCTACATAGTTCTCGAACCGGGTCCGCACGCTTAACGTTCGATGACGATCTGTATTATGAGTTATGTGTTTTGGTGACCGAAGTTTGTTCGGAGTCTTGGATGAGATCACGGACATGACGAGGAGTCTCAAAATGGCCGAGAGGTAAACATTGATATATTGGACGAAGGTATTCGGACACCGGAAAGGTTTCGGGACGTTTCGGATATTTATAGGGGAACCGAGGGGTTACCGAAACCCCCCGGGAAGTTATGGGCCTCAATGGGCCATAAGGGAGTAGGAGAGGGCAGCCCATAGGGTGGCGTTCCCCCCCCCAAGGGTAGTCCGAATTGGACTAGGGGGAGGGGGCGCGGCCCCCTCTTTCCTCTCCCTCTCCCTCTCCTTCCCTCCTTCCCCCTCTTGGAATAGGAAAGGGAGTCCAACTAGGATTGGGAATCCTAGTTGGACTCCCCCTTGGCACGCCCCCTCATGGCCGCCCGCCTCCTCCCTCTCCTCCTTTATATACATGGCCAGGGGGCACCCCAAAGGAACAACAGTTGTTTCTTAGCCGTGTGCGGTGCCCCACTCCACAGTTTACCACCTCGGTCATATTGTCGTAGTGCTTAGGCGAAGCCCTGCGCGAATCACATCACCAACACAGCCGCCATGCCGTCGTGCTGAGGGAACTCTCCCTTGACCCACTACTAGATCAAGAGCTCAAGGGACGTCATCGTGCTGAACGTGTGCTGAACACGGAGGTGCCGTACGTTTGGTACTTGTATCGGTTGGATCGTGAAGACGTTCGACTACATCAACCGCGTTAACCAACGCTTCCGCTTTCGGTCTACGCGGGTACATGGACACACTCTCCCCGCTCGTTGCTATGCTTCTCCTAGATAGATCTTATGTGATCGTAGGAAATTTTTTGAATTACTACGTTCCCCAACAGGCACAACTCAACAAGCCCTAATCGAAACAAAAAGGGGGCCAGAATCAATGGGGGCGCCCCCAAAAGGTCCTGCCACCGAGGCACCCAATGCCTAATCCAGCTTCAGAGGTGGTGGTGGAAGCGGAGGGCCCAAGTGGAAGGTCAAATCACAAAGATCTGCAATGAAGATGTCGATGGCATCCCGATCCTGCAGGCGGCTAAGCAGCCACCAAAGCTGCAAATAGCCACACATTTCAAAAATCACGTTAGTAGCACGTCGGACAGGCACACGCTGGATCACAAGCCTATTCCGGACTGTCCAAAGCGCCCACGCAAGAACCCCAATACTTGTCCACCCAATTTGGTGGGAGCATAACGTGGAGGCCCGGAGGTCCTCGAATAGATCGGGAAAATTGGTATGACACCACCGACCGCTTCACTAAAGCAACTCCAGAGGAATTTTGCGGACATGTAGGTGAAGAAGATGTGGTTCGAGTCCTCCTCCGTCCTGCAAAGCGGGCATACCATGTCCCCGGGTCCATTTCGCTTGAGTACCTCCACCCTGAAGGTACCCGCCCACGAATCCATTGCCAAAGGAAGACACGAATCTTCAGCGGTAGGCGGATTGCCCAGACAAGAATCAAGAGTTCTGGGCCAGGAGATGTCGCGGTAGCGTAGAGCGATTTAGTTGAGAAGCAGCCAGGCAACTCGAGGTGCCAGGAGATGCGGTCGTGCGTCTAGTCCACATGCAGGGGCTGGATGTCAATACACTCAAGGAGCTCGTGCTAGGCGGCAAGTTCCTGTTGGGAAACAAAGTAGAACAAAAAATTTCGCCCTATAATCATCCAGGAACAATATGAAGATGCATAACGGGTTGTGATCAACGATTGTTACCGACTCCGGGAGTGCAGCGGAAGTAGATGAGTTGGTGTAGATCGTACTTGGAGTCCCTCGAACATCGATGACGATCTCGCGAACTGCCCTCGAACGATCCCTCCAACGGAAGACTGAAAGCACGGCCTCTCTACTTGGTTGCAAGCGTACGGGCTTCATGATCCAGCGGCGTTTCACTGTCCAGAGCTAATCGTCGCTGGAGAATTAGAGGGAGGAGTTTAGAACCACACCGGGCTTCTAATTATGAGGATTAGAGGTGGCTAGAGCTAGCTCTAATTAGTCAACTAGGACCAACTAGAACTAGAACTAGGTCAACTAGACAAAAATGACCTATACTTACCTTATTTTCCTCCAAATTGACATAATAAGCTTAGTTAGCTAAAAAATGGCATAATTACCTATGTAAGCTCTAAAATGACACAAATAAGGAATAAGAAGAAGAAAAACAAGGAAGAGGATAAAAAGAAAGAATAGAAGAAGAAAGAGAAGAAAAAGAAAGAATAAAAGAAGAATAATGAGAAGGAAAAGGGTAAAAACCTTCTTCTTCTTCTTCTTGCTAGGTTAGCTCCATTTTACCTAAGTATGCTTACTTCTTCTTCTTTTTCTTCATTTTCTTCTTCTTCTTCTTCTTCTTCTTCTTCTAGTCTTCTTCTTCTAACTTTCTTGTTTCCCATTTTGGAGATTTTATTTACTTCATGGAAGCTTGCATGGATGGAGTGATTCTTTTCCCTTTCTGCTTTTATTTTGTATCGATGAACATGCATGGATGGAACTTGTTATATGGATGGATGGATAGGTGTTGGATGAACAATGTGAACTAATGTAATATTTATGGATGGAACTATGTGTTGGTTATGTATGTATATATGATGAAACTTGTGTGTTGGATATGTCTCCTGTGAAATTTGTGTGTTGAAACTTGTGTGTTGAAATTGAATGAATTTAAGAAAAAAAACAGGGGCTATACAGGCTCTTTGCCGTCCGCTCGCAGACGGCAAAGCTGCCACGTGGCAGCTACCTGTGCAACCTGGGGGCTGGCCTATTTGGTTACTTTGTCGTCCGCTGGCAAACGATAAAGGTGCAATGGTCTTTGCCGTCCACCAGCAGACGACAAAGTGCAGCATTAACCCCCTAACGGCCTTAAGCTGCCACGTGTGCCGTCCAGGACCTTTGCCGTCTGCTGGCGAACGACAAAGACCATTTCATCTTTGCCGTCCGCCAGCAGACGGCAAAGAGCCGTTCTCCATAGCCTATTTAGCCGGACCTGTTTTCGTCTGCTGAGGGACGCAAAGGCCTTTGTCGTCTCCATGGCGGACGACAAAGTGCCTGATTCCTATGGTGAGAGGAGGCTCCAAAACTTGTGTTCCGAAAGGGTGGAAATCCTCTAGTATATATAGGCTGGGAGGGGAGGAGGGGGCCACACAAGGGGTGAAAGTCTCCCCCTTGTGGCCGGCCAACGGGAGGGGAATCCCCCTCCAATTCGGCCTCCCTCTCCCCTTTCCATGGGGAGAAGGGGGCGCCACCCCTATTGGGCCTTTGTGGCCCAAGTGGTCTTCCACCACTTGGCCTTATTAGGCCCGTTGATATTAAATTAATTATATATTTGTTCTAAACATTTCCAGGGCATTATATATATAATTTAACATCCCCAGGAATATTTTCCACCTATATATAATTAATCGATAATACCTGGTATTACCCGATATTCACCGAAACCCTTCCGGTGACCCCGAAACGCTTTCGGAACCTCTCGAAACTATTCTGGATATTAATAAAACAATTACACAAATATATTATCATCACCCCTCATCCCACTAACACTCAGCAGATCATGATTACCGTAAGCTTGTGACCCCGTAGGTTCGGTAAATCATAGAAATGAACGAAACCCTTTTCGTTCAATGACCGTAGCGAAACCATGGACATCCATATCGGTCCCTATGATTACATGAATGATATTCAAGTGAACCTTTGGTTATCATGTGATGTTCCCTTTGCTTCGTGATACTTTACAAAACCCAGTGTGCATCGGTATCCTCCTAAGTCATCACCATGCTCATTATATCGTTGCTCCCAGTATCGGTTTTGTTCTTCTTTCTCGTTGACGTGTTCCGGCATCCCCGTGACATAGTCACTTGTGTCTGGCCAGACGATGATGGATGCCGTCACACCGAGAGGTCCCTAAGAATATCTCTCCATCATCGGAGGAGCAAATCCCACTCTCGAGCTATCCGGTCATTTGTCAAACTTACCGATGAGCCTGAAAGTTGTCGTTATGATCACCTTGTTACAGATGACGTTTGAGCAACCCCAAAGCCCACTGTTTGGTAGGAAGTGACCGAGACACCCTCATGGTCTGAGGAACTAAAACACATGCTAACACTCAGTGTTATAACAGATGATTTCAGATTATATAATCACAAAGTATAACAGACAAGTATTGGGTCGATTCAATATGATCATTCTTCTACATCATACCCTCAATGTTGTTTTAGGACTATCGTTACACTTAAAGATATCCTAAGATCCAGAAAACTTAATCACCAACAACATTTGAGCCAGTCTTAGAGGCGAGACCGGGAACCTATTGTTTCCCGCTTATCATTTCACACGTGCATATGAGTTTTCTACTGAATCGCATATTCCAGGATCATAGCAGTTACAGCATGAAATATAAACTCTTAACTATGAATAGGGAAATATAATAATACAAATATTATTGCCTCTAGGGCATATTTCCAATAGTTCCGGAGGCCCAAATGGCCTCCGGAACGCGAGCTGTCCTAAGTCAATAAGGGCCATCTCGACAAAGATCCTAGGGTCCACCGCAATGGAGAACAAATCCAGGAATCTGGCGGCGAAGGAACGATCCCCCACCCATCAATCGAACCATAATAGGGTCGATGCGCCGGACCCCACAGAGATGGAGGTCCCGATGCGAAGTATCGGAAGGAGCTGTATAATGGACTGCGATAACTGTGAGCCACTAGTGCGCTAGCAGAAGGCGAGCGGTTGTTCACGGAGGTATTTGTTCCGGACGATGTCAAGCCAGAGGCCACCTTCCCCATTCGCAATCCGCCAAAGCCACCGTGTGAGCAGGGAAACTTCATGCGCTTTGGACGACATGATCCCGAGCCCTCCTTGGTCACGGGGCTTACAAATATCGGGCCAGCGAACCATATGGTACTTTGCTTGTTCCCATCCCCAGGATTAAAAAGATCCATTTTTCTAAACCACAATCCTTCCAAGTACTTTGATTGTGTCATATCATTTCAAGATACCCATATTGTTTACTTTTTTTCTCTCCTTTGCTGATGAGTACATCTCGGTCATTGTAACAACACCAATCATCCCTGGACATAATCCAAGTTATGACAAACAAATGCATGATCAGATCCAACACAATTCTAAGGTGAAAGCTACAAACGAGGATTGCATTATTTCTTTGCATGGATATTATGTACTTCCCTTCTACTTATCTTTTGTAGATCAAAGAGAGCCGAGGACGACTCTTCATCAAGGGAGGGAGGATGATGAGCACATGGGTATATCATACACGTCATTTCAGAAAAGTGCACAATTTAGTTGGAAAGAATTACTAAGCTGAATCAAGCAAACACATGGCCAGGTGAACGCTAACTTAAGTTCATACCACAATCTTGTACACATGACTGCACTTTCATCTCCATTGTTTTTGGTTGAACTTAGGTATCACATGGAAGAAATCCAACAACATATGAGCTCTTGAAGCAACCGGTCTGGAGGAATAAGTTTGGAGAAATCAAGATTCAAGTGAAGCTGATGCTGTCAGTTTTTATCTCTGACGTTTCATTGTGCCACACCCATGTGGTGGAGAGACGGGGCCATATGGGTACATCAACAGAAGCTACATCAAATTATCTTTCCAATGCAAAAAACTCACATCATTTGGAGTTGTGAGTCAAAAGTTCTAGCCAATCTCGTGGAAGGTGTCGAGGCTGTCAAGACTTCGCGAATTTCCGAGGAGCTCTCCAACAACTCCCAAAGTTGACTGGTTATTCCCCCAAGAAAGCCATGCAAACCTGCTTACTTTTGAAACCATTTTCAAACCTAGCTAAGGGGGGTTGTCCCTGCTATAAAACCCCATCTCCCCCATCGTCTAGAGAATCTTTTGTCAAACCATTCAGCTACAAGCTTATGCAGCAAGACTGCTAGAGAGATCCGAGAGATCTTGCTACCTTTGCTCTTGTGAGTTCATTCGGATTCGCGAACAGGAGCCTCTGGTTCCCCCTAGTTCGTGCTCTACGGTTCCGGCCGTTTTATGTGGATTAGTCCCGGTTTGTGGTTCCGTGATTGTTCGGACAGCGGATTGGAGTACTTGTAGCTTCGGTCAGCCATCCTCGACTTACGAGTTGCATCCAACCTTGGCAGGTAAAAAGCTAGTTATCCTGGCTGCTCGCAGCTAGTTATCCCTTCCGATTTGATCCTACGACATGAAGATCGGGCCACCCTCGGGAGTGAACTCGTTCATCAGGTTCCCACCTATCATTTGCCCCCCACCGGAAATTTCGAAGCAAGGAGGCAATGTGTTCACATACCCCTCGAGACAATTTTAAAAAATCCCATAGCATATGTTGGGTCGTGCACACCTTCTAGGTATACCTTTTATTTTTTTATGAACTTCAGTACATCGGATTTACTGCCATTTGGACCAGCACGATATGGCCAATCCCTAATTGGCACCCTCAGCGTTCCAAACTATAAACCTCACGACTCAATACCAACCGCAATAACCAACTCGAACACCTCACCTATTGCGCCTAGTTACTCTTTCGTCATCTTTGTTGTGCATCAAATGCAACGCTGAAAAGGAGAATCTGGTTTTCTTTCTTTTGGTTTTGTTCGACCGTTTTTCCTTTGATCTCTCCTCAAATTTTTCCCTTTTTTTATTCTTATTATTTTTCTTTTTCCGTTCTCCTGTTTCTTATTTCTCTTTTTAAATGCGTGAACTTTTCCAAATTCTTGAACCTTTTCTCAAGTTCGCCAACTTTCTTGATTTGTTGCTAATGTTTTCACTTAAATTGGCGGGTCTTTTCTTGAAACACGTGAGATTTTTTCAAATATGCGTATATGTTTTTCTCCAAATTTGTGTACATTTTTTATCAAAACGTGATTTTTTTCAAATCCGTGAAACATGTGAATTATTTTTAAATTCGTGAACATTTTCAAATGCATGAACTTTTATAAATGTGTATTTTTTTGAATTCATGATTTTTTTCAAATCCACAACTTTCTTTTGAAATTATAAACTTTTTGAGTTCATGAACTATTTGTCAAATCCTTGGAACACGTGTTTTTTCAAATTTGTGAACTTATTTAAAAAATATTAAGATTTAAAAAACTCATGAACTTTTTTGAAAAAAGTTCCACCATAAGTCAACAGCCAATGAGCATTTTTCTAGACTTATGATTGTTTAGATCCATATTTTCCGCGAAGTCAATGGTTAACTTGCAGTCAGTGTCTCACGCGAGCAAAGTTAGCGAGCGAACTAGAGAGCGACTTCTTGCTTGGCCGGCCCACAACACACCCACGTGAGTGCCAGGTTGCGAAGTACTTCCTCGGTTTCAAAATAGATGACCCAACTTTATACTAACTTTATTACAAAGTTAGTATAAAGTTGGGTCATCTATTTTGGACTGAAAGAAGTAGCGCTTAGGGTTGAAGAGGTGGCACAGCTATCACCCCTCAAAAAGAAAAAGAAAAAAGGTGGCACAGCTATGTCTTGCCATTTTTGTTATTGAGAAACCTATGTCTCACCTGAAGCGAGGCAGTAGGACCTCTTGCTTCACGCAGCCCCCACCCCATCGATTGGGTCAGGCCAGCTCGGGCAGGCGTATAACACATTTTTTACTTCTTTTTTGGTACATTTTTTCATTTCATTTTTGTTTTATTTATTTATTTCTCCTTGAATTTTTAATTTTTCTGAATATATCTATTATAAAAATAACTATATGTACAAAATATGAAAAATCTTAATTGTGCATTAGAAAAATAATAAATGTGTATATAAAAATGTATCTAATGTATACAAAAAATCTATAACGTCTATGAAAAAATAAAAATCAGAAAATATATATGGAAAAAAAATTAATCATGTATTTGAAAACTGCAAATTATATATAAAATGCTCTTGATGTATACAAAAAATGTGCATTGTTAATGGGAAAAGTAAACATAAAAATTATATTTTTTCAAAAATGTTAATATATTTGAAAAATGTGTGTGTATAAAAAATGTTCTTGATGTATAAAAAAAAATACAATGTGTGTGTGTGAAAAAAAGTGGACATCAAAAAATATATGTTGAAAACAATGGTAATCATGTGTTTGAAAATGTTAAATGCGCATGTAAAAAATGGTCATGATGTATGCAAAAAATGTACAACGCAAATGATTGCGTCCTTCTCGTCTGACGGAATGGAAATGACTCCTACCATCCTTGGCATCTTCAAGGTGTGTAGGCATAGTGGGATGCCGCCATGAATTTTGCCAAAGCTTGGCGTCCAAGGATCCCATTGTATGGCAAGGGGAGGTTGACCACATCAAACACAACCTTCTCAGTCCGGTAGTTCAGTTCTCCCCCGAATGTCACTGGCAACATGATCATTCCCTTAGGATGACTCCTGCCGGGATTAACTCCTTGAAACGTGCCCGTGACCTTCAGCTCCTCCTCTGCTATCTGAAGTTTGCTAATAACCTTTGGGGAAATCAGATTCAACCCAACCCCACCGTCAACCAACATCTTTGTAACTTTGAGGTTGCGAATTGTTAGAGAGACCAACAATGGCAAACATCCTACCGCGGTGGTGCGGTCAGGATGGTCCTCTTCGTCAAAGATAATGGGCGTGTGTGACCATTTGAGCGGCTTCCGAGCCTCTGCCGCTGGCTCCGCGGCATTGACCTCACGCGCCCACCGTTTAAGTTGGTTGCGGGAGGAGTGCAAGGATGCACCCCCGTCAATGCATAGGGCGTCGGTGGCCTTCTGGAACTCCTGCTCACTGGTTTCCTCTTCATCCCCTCCACCACTCTCATCGTTGCAAACTTCCTTCTCTCGGCCCCTGGGGGTTTTCCTTGGTTCCGAAAAGCCTTGCCGGGACGATTTGCTTCACTGCCCCGACCCTTACCGCCAGTACCATTCAGGCCTCTTTCCTTGTCTCGTTTCTCATATTCAGCCCTCTGCCTCATGACGAGCTGCTCAACCTGATGACACTCTTGGATATCGTGGCCCTTGGTCCGATGGATCTTGCAGTATGGTCCATCACCCTTCCCAGCCTTCTCGGTAGCCGCAGCCTCCCGGCAGTCAGCGCACGCCTGATCCTTGCCGGTACTGGGCGTGCCTGATCCTTCAACGGTCATCACTGCCTTATCCTTGCGCCTCTTGTTGCGCTTCTTTCTCTTCTTCTGACTGGTGGACTCATCGTCATCCTCAGAGTCGATGTTGATGTTATCTTCTTCTCCGGGGAGTTTCCTCCCCTCCTCCATCCGAGCACACTTGTCAACCAAGGTGTAGAGCTCCTTCACAGTCTTGGGCAACCGCACGTTCATCTTGGAACGAATCCTGTGGTTGCGGACATTGGACTGGAAGGCAGCTATCACGGCCGCTGGATGGATATTCGGGATATTCCCGTGGACTCTGCTGAATCTCTGCAAATACTTGTGGAGAGTCTCTCCTTCTTTCTGTTGGAGAAGTTGCAAGTCGCTGGGCCACCCTGGTTCTTGATGGCCGCCTGTGAAGGGGCCAATGAACTCATGGCACAGGTCAGCCCATGATGAAATGGAGTTCTCCGGTAGATGCATCACCTAAGACCTCACATTGGACTTGGGTGACAAAGGGAAGTAGTTGGGAAATACTTTCTCATCTCTTCCCCCGGCAGCCTGAACAGCGATGGTGTAGATGCTCAAGAACTCTGCCGGGTTCAGCCTTCCATCATACTTCTCTCGTATCTCTGGCTTGAACGTGCGAGCGGATGGCCAACGGACTTGCCGTAGCTCGCGAGTAAAGGCAGGGCACCCAACCTCGAAAGGCAGGCACTCGCTGTCCTCGAGCGCGGGCTTGTCGATGTTGGGACCATCGCACCCATTGGTCCGGCGGTGGTCATCGCGGTGTCGCTCGATGACGACGCGCGTGTCTCCCCTCCGCCTGACCTCCGGTGCTCGCCGTTGGTCTGGACGTGCTCGAGGGTCGGAAGAGGCCATCGAGACGTCGCCGGGTTCTTGATTATGCCGCACCCACGCTGGTTGCCGCGGTTGGGATTGCACCGTGGGGGTGGCCCCTTCCGTACGGCCAGCAGCGCGAGCCGTCGTCATTGCTTGGGGAGGTCGTGACGGGCCGGCTCACTGTGAGCCCCCGGCCTCGGCAAAGACAATCAGACTCTGAAAGGTGGCTCTCCATTCATCCATCTGATCGGCCACCGACGGAAACCTCAGCAGCAGCTGGGCACGTGCCATGGCCTCCGTAGCGGTGCTTGGCATCGGCGATGATGATGTAGACCGTACCGTCGCCTGGCTTCTGACGATGCCGGTGGCGATGGTGTTGCGCCCTCGCTGATGCGAGCCAGCCACTTGGAGGGCATGGTGACACGGTGAAGGTGCTTGAGGGCCAGTGGCTCGATTGGGCACAAAGGCTGGGTCAACCCGTTCTGTGGGAGGCGCACGCACCGCGGCCGCGCCCGTGGTGGGGGCGGCCGGAAGGCGGCGATTCGTCCCAGACTGGGCGCCACCACTACGGCTGTGCCCTTCGGCGAGGGGAAGAGGAACAGGTGGAATAACCCCTTCGCCCGTATCTCTTGGAGCATGGCCGCTTGGATGTTGTTGATGTTGCTCTCCTCCGGTGCCTCCCGCTCCTGTCTCGGCCGCGGGGGTGGTGGTGACGATGCCGCCTGCGTCGACCACGTCCCCCACAGTGCCCACATCCTCGTGGGCCTCCGCATCTCCCGTGGCGTCGGTGGTTGCGGGTGGCGGAACCTTCGAGGTGGACGGGTGAGCTGTAGCGCGGGGTTTCTTCTTGGGCGCCATAACCCATGGGGCTGCAAGATGACGAAGATGGCGATGAAGATGACGCGCTGCTCACGCTCTCAGGTTCGTGCAAGTGACCCCCTACCTGGCGCGCCAAAGATGTCATGGGAAACCACGGCCACCTATGGGATCAAGAGTCCCTTACTGGTTCGGCGGGGGGATCACACGTTGCGCGAAGAGTAGAGGGGCGTCGAACAGCACGACGGGGATCACACAGGCAGTCTTTACCCAGGTTCAGGCCACCACGAGGAGTAAAACCCTACTCCTGCTTTGGTGGATTGATGGTGGAAAATGGTGGTGAGCACAACTCACTTTGCCCGGCAGGGTTGCCTCAGGCGAAACGGCTACGCGCGTATGAATGTGTGAAGGGGTGGATCCGCTAACCCTTGCTACGGTTGCCTTGGGCCTCCTTTTATAGATAAAGGGGTCACCACAGTGGCAAATCAGTCATTATGCATTGATTGGATAGCAAACAGTGCTATCATACCTAACTCTGCAGGCTAACAAAGCGCATTAAATGCACCGCTCAACGTCACATTGTTGCTTGCCCAGCAGGCCTTGCCGGGCAGTTTTTCCAGCTTCACACCTACTCACTCGACACGTCACAGGACGGGTGTCACCTATAGGTATTTCCTGTAGGAAGTGACTGCCATGTGGTGAACAACAGTCACTTAATCACTTTGGAGCTTGATACCGCACCGATCGACGACGTGCGTCATGGTGAGGTGGTGTGGTGAGGTGGTTCTACTTTCGTGAGTCCCGGCAGGCCCTGCCGAGACGGCCTGGAGGCTTGTTTCCAGGGGCGACCTCGTCCTTGCTAGGCTCGCCTGCCCGGCAAGGGAGGTCTCTTTCTTAGCAGTGTCTTGCTCCTCCGGCTAGTCTTGGCCTTCTTGTGCTGCATGTTGGTCCTTTGAAGAACTGATTCCTTGCGCTCCAATCTGACCTTGCCGCTGCAACCTTGTTCTCGTGCCTGTGCACAGTCTGGGCATCAGACCCAGAGTTTATTGCATCGACAATATTCTACGAAGATCTTTATCGGTCGAACCGTTATGACAACATACGTAATTCTCTTTGTCCATCAGTATGTTACTTGCCCGAGATTCGTTCATCGATATCTCTATACCTAGTTCAACCTCGTTATTGGCAAGTCTCTTTACTCATTTCATAATACATCACCTCGTGACTAACTCCTTAGTCATTTGCTTGCAAGCTTATGATGTGTATTACCGTGAGGGCCCAGAGATACCTCTCCAATACTCGGAGTGACAAATCCTAATCTCGATCTATGCCAACTCAACAAACACCTTTGGAGATACCTGTAGCGCATCTTTATGATCACCCAGTTACGTTGTGACGTTTGATAGCACACAAGGTATTCCTCCGGTATCCGGGAGTTGCATAATCTCATAGTCGAAGGAATATGTATTTGACATGAAGAAAGCAATAGCAATAAACTGAACGATCAATATGCTAAGCTAACAGATGGATCTTGTCCATCACATCATTCTCCTAATAATGTGATCCCATTATCAAATGACAACACATGTGTATGGTTAGGAAACCTTAACCATCTTTGATCAACGAGCTAGTTTAGTAGAGGCTTACTAGGGACACGGTATTTGTTTATATATTCACACATGTATTTAAGTTTCCGATCAATACAATTCTAGCATGAATAATAAACCTTTATCTTGATTTAGTAAACAAGGTGCAGCAAGGTGGCACAATCCTTTTTGTAGCAAAGGACAAGCCTGGACAAACTCTTATATGAAGGAAAGAGCTCCTGAGGACACATGGAAATTATCGTCAAGCTAGTTTTCATCACGATCATATGATTCGCGTTCGTTACTTTGATAATTTGATATGTGGGTGGACCGGTGATTGGGTACTGCCCTTCCTTGGACAAGCATCCCACTTATGATTAACCCCTATTGCAAGCATCCGCAACTACAAAAGAAGTATTAAGGTAAACCTAACCATAGCATGAAACATGTGGAGCCAAATCAGCCCCTTACGAAGCAACGCATAAACTAGGGTTTAAGCTTCTATCACTCTAGCAACCCATCATCTACTTATTACTTCCCAATGCCTTCCTATAGGCCCAAACAATGGTGAAGTGTCATGTAGTCGATGTTCACATAACACCACTAGAGGAAAGACAACATACATCTCATCAAAATATCGAACGAATACCAAATTCACATGACTACTTATAGCAAGACTTCTCCCATATCCTCAGGAACAAACGTAACTACTCACAAATCATATTCATGTTCATAATCAGAGGGGTATTAATATGCATAAAGGATCTGAACATATGATCTTCCACCAAATAAACCAACTAGCATCAACTACAAGGAGTAATCAACACTACTAGCAACCCACAGGTACCAATCTGAGGTTTTGGGACAAATATTGGATACAAGAGATGAACTTGGGTTTGAGAGGAGATGGTGCTGATGAAGATGTTGATGGAGATTGACCCCCTCCTGATGAGAGGATCGATGGTGATGATTTCCCCCTCCCGGAGGGATGTTTCCCCGGCAGAACAGATCCGCCGGAGCCCTAGATTGGTTCCGCCAAGGTTCCGCCTCGTGGCGGCGGTGTTTTGTCCCGAAAGCTTCCTTCCGATTTTTTTCAGGGTAAAAGACTTCACATAACAGAAGATGGGCACCGGAGGCCTGCTAGGGGGCCCATGAGGCAGGGGGCGCCCAGGGGGGTAGGGCGCGCCCCCACCCTCGTGGATGGTGGGTGGCCCCCCTCTGGTTGATTCTTTCGCCAATATTTTTTATTAATTCCAAAAACCACCTCCGTGAAGTTTTAGGACTTCTGGAGCTGTGCAGAATAGGTCTCTAATATTTGCTCCTTTTCCAGCCCAGAATTCCAGCTGCCGGCATTCTCCCTCTTCATGTAAACCTTGTAAAATAAGAGAGAATAGGCATAAGTATTGTGACATAATGTGTAATAACAGTCCATAATGCAATAAATATTGATATAAAAGCATGATGCAAAATGGACGTATCAAGCCTACGCCGCCAAGGGAGAGATCCCCGGCAAGGGCCCCTGCCGACGAGCCCAAGCGTTTGGAGGGAGAGCCGGCAAGCACAGGCGCTGGCGGTCCCATCCCAGCAACGAGTGTTGTCGGGGAGGGAACCACTCCTTCCCAACTCGTCATAGGTAAGCCGCCTGCCTCCTGGCCTTGATCTGTTTTCCAGTGCAATATTTTTCTTTTTGCTTTGAGCTTCGATCTTGCTTTATCTTTTTCTCCTCCTTGGTTTTCAGACCTGTCCTCGGTGGTTCAGATGGATGTCGACGCCACCATTGAGGAGACCACCAAGGATGCTGCCGCCGAGGCTGACAAGGTCGTTGCCAATGAGGCCGCCAAGGAAGCACATGAAGAGGCCGTCAATGGGTCTGCCGGGGAGGCCAGCGAGGAGACCAGCGATCGTACTGATGGCATCCCTGCCTCAGGAGCGCCTGACGCTACATCGGTCCCAGAATCCTCAGGTGCAGGGGGAGACGATGGTCGACGACCAACCGTCCACCTCCGAAGCCCCTGCCTCGAGCAGATACCTGAAGATCGGCGAGGATTTGTTTGTCAGCATCCCGGGAATGGCAAGCACCGGAGCGCCTGCCGAGGGGGAGGTCTTTGACGAAGAGGTCATCGCTGCCGCCGGGCTCTAGGTTGTCGACGAGCCAAGCGCCAGCACTGGCAGTTCCAAAGAGGACAAGCTCCTCCAAGCCATGAGCAGCAACTTCTAGAAGCTTCAGTCGCTTCATCGTGCCCGCAAGGAGAAGCTGGACTCCAGGACGGCAGTCGTCGATGCGGCGGAGGCGGGCTTCCAAGAATGTGTCAAGCAGATGCAGGCCTGGTTTGCGGAGGCCCGATAGGATCTGAAGACCAGCCAGGAGCAGCTGAGCCAGCGCTGGAATGAGCTCCTCCTGAAGCAATCAGACATTGAGAAGGCCCAGGAGGAGGCCGCTGCACAATCCGCCAAGGAAGACGGCGAGCTAACGGAGCACCGCGTCTCGCTCGACACCCAAGAAGAAGACCTTGCCGCTCGTGAGGAGGCGCTTGCCGCCAACCTCCACGGCAAGGATGAAGAAATTGAGAAGTTTGTCGCGCAGCGGACCCAGGAGCTGGAGCAGAAGCACAAGGATGCACTCGATGCTCTGGTCTGGATCATGCCGGGAAGCTGAAGGAGGCCGTCGATGCCGCTGAAGCGGTAGAGGCCGCCAAGAACGAGCTGGCCGGCAAGGTGGAGAAGCTAGAGGCGGAGCTGGGGAAGCACAACAAGGAGGTCGTGACACTTAAGAGCGACAGGGACAAGACTGCTCACACCTTGGCAGCCTTGCAGGTCACTATATCTGACAAGACCAAGCTGCTCTCCGAAGCCAACGACTCCATTGCTGATCTGAAGCTGAAGCTGACCACCCTGGAGGAGACCCTTGCAGGCAGCAGGGCTCGTGAGAAGACCCTGGCCAAGAAGCTCAAGGATGAGAAGCTACTGCTCGAGAGTGCTGCCGCCACCCACAATGACTTCGTGGGCGGCGTGGGGATCTGGACCGAGTGCCTCATCGATCTCTTGGAGAGGTTCACCATGCAGCTAGCCACCATGGGCATGCCAAACTACAGGTTCTCTCAGGATGACAAGATAACTGAGAGCGCCAGGGTGACCATGTTCTTCGAGGCCGTCCTCGACGCCTTGAAGGTACTCCACAATAGCCGAGTGACTCACCTGGCCAAGGAGTCCCGGAAACTTTGCCGGGGCGCCCTTTTCAAGGTGCTCACCAAGGTGGCATACAGGAACCCCAGCGTCGACCTGAACCAAGATAGCTTGCCGGCGGATGCGGACCACAGGGCACTTGAAGAGCTTGTCGCGCCCGTCGTCAGCCTGGTTGACCACGTCAAGAGGGTGGAAGGCCAGCGCCGGGACTAGCCTCCATTGATCTGTACCCAAAACAATTCCACTTAAGTTAGAACTGCGGCAACTTATTAATGTAATATAACTTGCTATGTTTTGAACTGAATGCATGCTATCTTCCTTGTTTGATCCCCCTTTGTATGGTACACACCCTACATGTTACTGGGAAAGGCTTGCCGGTGCGCGCACCCTTGCCGCGAGCGCTTTGAGGACGGATCCTTAGCAGCCTGATGGGGGTGCCGCTGCCGGCAAGGCACCTTGCCGTTCTCAGTGCATCCACTTGAGCCGTTGAGCAGACTCGAAATGGAGCAAGGGCGCGACCAATCCCGACAGGGTTCCTTCGCGTGCAGGTTTTCCTATACAAGGACCGAGACCATTCGAGGAAAATAACCTGATATTAAAAAGAAATTTACTCGAGGTTTCGTGACTTAGCTTTTCGCTGCTGTGTTCTTTTCCACAAGACGCCACTTCGAACGTCGCCTATTGGTGCCCACACTCCCTATTCCCCCCGGCAAACTTGTATGCGAGGGAACCTTCCGTCCTTTAAGAAAAAGAAAGAAGAGAAAATAGGAACATGGAACCTTGGCGGTTCATTAGCGCTTGCCGGCCCTGTGCATCTCGAGAATGATGCTGAGGGCTCTTCCCGCAGCGGCGCCCGGGGTCACCAATGTCGCGGCGCTGCTTGTCGCGCACAACCTAGGAAGACCGCAGCGCGGGCGCCGACGGGGGTGCCTTGGAGGTCGCCGCGCCGCCCATAGGCAGCACGGCTCCGTCCTTGGACCCAGTGGCGCGCGACTCGTCGTCTTGGGCACGAACGATGCCACTCGCCTGGCTTCGGTTGCCAGAGTGTGCCGGATGCTCGTGATCCGCACCTCCGCCACCATCCACGACTACTCCGTCGCCCGTCCGCGCTGGCACGGGCGGATTGGCTCCAGACAAACCGATCGCCGTGATCCCTTTCTTCTTGGGAGCAATGGCGATCAAGGAAACGACGCGCTAACTGCTAGACCAGGTTTGCAAAACCTTCCGCCCCATACCTGGCGCGCCAAAGATGTCGGGGTGAAACGACACCTATGGGATCACGCAGATCCCTTCTACGGTTTGGCAGGGGAGAGGGGTGCACAAAGAGCAGGTCTAGCGATCAACATGATGGGTTTTTACCCAGGTTCGGGCCGCTGAGCGGCGTAAAACCCTAGTGCTGCTTGAGTGTATATTATGTGTTCTTGAGCTTCGGCTAGCTGCTATGCATGCAAGCTGGGCCGAGAGGTTCAAAAGTCCGAATCCCCCTCCAGTACGCCTTGGTCCTCCTTTTATATGTCCAAGGGGTCGCCACAGTGGCATACATGAGGTGGAAAGTGGCTACAGTGCATATGCTTATCACTGACATCTTAGGACAAATGCATTAAATGCATTAAATGCGCTGGTTATGTGCCCTCTAGCTTTATCGGGGGTGAAAACAGAGCCCGTCCCGTCGGTCGTCGCCTCTCCCCATCTTGACACGCATCCAGGCTGACGAGGCATGTTATGCCAGGCTGGCTAGGTAGTTGTTGTGCTGCAACGGTGGCAGGAGCTTCACGAAGATCTGCATGCCACCACGCAGGCGCTTGCCAGGCTGGCAGGCCAGTCGCTGCGCTGGAGTGGTGGCGGGGTGGTGGAACCTTGCCGCGGTCCTGCCGATGTCCCCGGCAAGGATCTTTCCGGGGCCTCACAGACGTCCTCGACAAGGAGCTTGCTAGGAACTTTGCCTTCTAGTCTTCACAAAGATCTGCATGCCATCACGCATGCACCCCTGGGTCTTCGCTTTAACATTGTCGATGGTGTCAAAGCTCCCAACCTCAAGGGTGGTATTTTTGTCAGTGCCTTGCAAGGCGCCCCGGCAAGGATCTTGCCGGGGCTTAGCGAGTGGTTCTGGCAAGGATCTTGCCGGGGCTCCGCGAGCCGTCCTAGCAAGGATCCTGCCGGGGGCCCAGCTTGCCGTCCTGGCAAGGATCCTGTTGGGGGGCCAGCTTGCCCTCTGCTTTCAGATTACTGGCTTGGTTGCTGCCTTGGTCGCCTTGTATTTTGTCCTCAGCTACCCCCGTCAGGCCCTGCCACGGGTGCGGCTGCAACTACCCGTGCACAAGTAAGGGGTACAAAAGGGCCCAAACTTTAGTACACCGACACGGTGCATCAAGGACATAATTCTTCTGTGCAACAATGAGTATAATCCTCAGATCACGGGCCCAGTCCGCATCATTGCTACTATCATCTTTGAACTTAGTTTTCTCTAGGAACATATCAAAAATAATATAGGAGCTATATCGCGAGCTATTGATCTACAACATAGATATGCAAAACTATCAAGACTAGGTTCATGATAAATTAAGTTCAATTAATCAAATTACTAAAGAAATCCCACTTAAATAAACACCCCTCAAGTCATCTAAGTGATACGTGATCCAAATCAACCAACCCATGTCCGATCATCACGTGAGATGGGATAGTCATCAATGGTGAACATCTCTATGTTGATCATATCTACTATATGGCTCACGTTCGACCTTTCAATCTCTAGTGTTCTGAGGCCATATCTGCATGCTAGGCTCGTCAAGTTTAACCCAAGTATTCTGCATGTGTAAAACAGTCTTACACCCGTTGTATGTGAACGTAGAGTCTATCACACTGATCATCACGTGGTGTCTTGAAACGACGAACTGTAGCAACGGTGCATACTCAGGGAGAACAATTTTATCTTGAAATTAAGTGAGGGGATCATCTTATAATGCTACCGTCGTTCTAAGCAAAAATAAGATGCATAAAAGATAAACATCACATGCAATCAAAATATGTGACATGATATGGCCATCATCATCTTGTGCTTTTGATCTCCATCTCCAAAGCAACGTCATGATCTCCATCGTTGCGTCGAGGTCGTCACACCAACTATTGCTTCTACAACTATCGCTAACGCATAGTGATAAAGTTAAAGCAATTACATGGCGCTTGCACTTCATACAATAAAGAGACAACCCTAAGGCTCCTGCTGGTTGCCGATAATTTACAAAACATGATCATCTCATACAATAACGTATATCACATCATGTCTTGACCATATCACATCACAACATGCCCTGCAAAAACAAGTTAGACGTCCTCTACTTTGTTGTTGCAAGTTTTACGTGGCTGCTACGGGCTTCTAGCAAGAACCGTTCTTACCTACGCAAAAACCACAACGATGTTTCATCAAGTTTGCTGTTTTAACTTTCTTCAAGGACAGACCGCAATCAAATTAGATTCAACTAAAGTAGGAGAAACAGACACCCACCAGCCAGCTTTATGCAAAATGAGTTGCATGTCAGTCGATGGAACGGTCTCATGTGCGTGGACATGTAAGGTTGGTCCCGGCCACTTCATCCCACAAAACCGCCGAATCAAAATAAGACGTTGGTGGTAAGCAGTATGATTATCACTGCCCACAACTCTTTGTGTTCTACTCACGCATATCATCTACGCATAGACCTGGCTCATGATGCCACTGTTAGGAAACGTTGCATGGAAAACAAAAATTATCTACGCACACGCAAGATCTATCCATGGAGGTGCATAACGACGAGGGGGAGAGTGATACGTCTCCATCGTATCTACTTTTCCAAACTCTTTCGCCCTTGTTTTGGACTCTAATTTGCATGATTTGAATGGAACTAACCCGGACTGACGCTGTTTTCAGCAGAATTGTCATGGTGTTATTTTTGTGCAGAAATAAAAGTTCTCGGAATGACCTGAAACTTCACGGAGAATATTTTTGGAATTTATAAAAAATATTGGCGAAACAATCAAACGAAGGGGACCCACCAGCTGTCCACAAGGGTGGGGGGCGCCACCCCTAGGGCACGCCCGCCTGCCTTGTGGCTCCCACGAAGCTCCACCGACCTCAACTCCAACTCCATATATTCATGTTCGGGGAGAAAAATCATAGAGAAGGATTCATCGTGTTTTACGATACGGAGCCACTGCCACCTCATGTTCTTCTTTGGGAGGGCAGATTTGGAGTCTGTTTTGGGATCCAGAGAGGGGAAATCGTCGCCATCGTCGTCATCAACCATCATTCATCACCAATTTCATGATGCTCACCGCCGTGCGTGAGTAATTCCATCGTAGGCTTGCTGGACAGTGATGGGTTGGATGAGATTTATCATGTAATCGAGTTAGTTTTGTTAGGGTTTGATCCCTGGTGTCCACTATGTTCTGAGATTGATGTTGCTATGACTCTGCTATGCTTAATGCTTGTCACTAGGGCCCGAGTGCCATGATTTCAGATCTGAACCTATTATATTTTCATGAATATATTTGTGTTCTTGATCCTATCTTGCAAGTTATAGACACCTACTACGTGTTATGATCCGGCAACCCCGGAGTGACAATAGTTGGGACACTTCCAGGTGATGACCGTAGTTTGAGGAGTTCATGTATTCACTAAGTGCTAATGCTTTGGTCCGGTTCTCTATTAAATGGATGCCTTAATATCCCTTAGTTTCCATTAGGACCCCGCTGCCATGGGAGGGTAGGACAAAAGATGTCATCCAAGTTCTTTTCCATGAGCACGTATGACTATATTCGGAATACATGCCTACATTATATTGATGAATTGGAGCTAGTTCTATGTCACTCTATGTTATAATTGTTGCATGATGAATGCCATCCAACATAATTATCCATCATTGATCCATTTCCTATGAGCTTTTAACATATTTATCTTTGCTTGGTTACTATTCCGTTGCCACTGTTACGATTGCTACAAAACTGCTGCTGTTACTTTTGCCATCGTTACCATTACTTCCATACTACTTTTCTACTAAATACTTTGCTGCAGATATTAAGTCTTTCAGGGGTGGTTGAATTGACAACTCAGCTGCTAATACTTGAGAATATTCTTTGGCTCCCCTTGTGTCGAATCAATAAATTTGGGTTGAATACTCTACCCTCGAAAACTGTTGCGACCCCCTATACTTGTGGGTTATCAAGACCTTTTTCTGGCGCCATTGTCGGGGAGCATAGCTCTATTCTCTGAGTCACTTGGGATTTATATCTGTTGATCACTATGAAGAATTTGAAAGATAGTAGAACCAAGATCTATCCCTCTACTATACAAGGGGAGGTAAGGAACTGGCATCTAGCTCTGCACTTGATTCACCTTCTGTTTTGAGTAAACTCGCGACACCTACACCTTCTATTGGTTCTGATATGTCGTATGTCATTGATGATGCCACTTCTGCTATGCATGATGCTTATGATGATACTACTTCTTTGCTTGATTATACTGTGCCACTAGGTGAATTTCTTGATGAACAACTTGCTAGGGTTAGAGATAATGAAATTACTGAAACTGAAAATTATGATTCCCCCCCTTGATATGAATTGCATGTTGTATCTGAGGGTTATATTATGGATGAAGAAACTGCTAAAGACTTTTTTGCTTGTAATGATAGAGATGATCTTAAGAAACTGTTAGCTAAGCTGAAAGAAAAATCTTTGAATGCTAGAATGCAATATGAACCTAAGTTTGCTACTTCACCTATCTTTGTTACTGATAAGGATTATGAATTCTTCGTCGATCCTGAGTTAATTACTTTGGTTGAATCTGATCCTTTCCATGGTTATGAATCTGAAACTGTTGTGGCACAACTTACTAAACTGAATGATACAGCCACCCTATTTTCTCATGAGGATTTTTTTTATATTACTATATTCTTAATTTGTTTCCTTTCTCGTTAAAGGGTGATGCTAAGTTATGGTTTAATTCTCTTGCTCCTGGTTGTGTGCGTAGTCCCCAGGATATGATTTACTACTTCTCTGAATAATATTTCCTTGCTCATAAGAAACAAGCTGCTTCATGGGAAATATTTAACTTTGTGCAAATTGAAGAAGAGAGTCTCCCACAAGCTTGGGGGATTCCTCTCCAATTACTTAATGCTTTGCCTGATCATCCTCTCAAGAAAAATGAAATACTTGATATCTTTTATAATGGACTAACTGATGCTTCTAGGGACCACCTAGATAGTTGTGATGGTTGTGTTTTCAGGGAACGAATTATTGAGCAAGCTGAATTGCTATTGAATAATATATTGAGTAATGATAATGATTGGACACTTCCTGAACCAACTCCGAAGAAAAGAGGTATTCTATTTCTCAGTCCTGAAGATATGCAAGAGGCAAAGTAATCTATGAAAGAAAAAGGTATTAATGCTGAAGATGTTAAGAATTTACCGCCTATTGAAGAAATACATGGTCTTGATAAGCCGACACAGCTAGTGGAGGTAAACTCTGTCTATAGATTTGACGACGGTGATATTCCTCATAATAAGTCTACTAGTCAATGCTTGGATGAGTTTGATAATTTTATTATTAAACAAGAAAACTTCAATGCTTAGGTTAGTAGACAATTGAAACGTAATGCTCACATGCTTGACTGCTTGGGTGATTATATGAGTAGAACTGTTAATGATCTTAAGCTTATTAGTGAACATGCTTCCATGGTTAGAACTCAAGTAGAACAAGTACTTAAGGCACAGGATGATTTGCTCAATGAGTTGAATAGTAAGAATAATGATAATGCTGTTAGGGTTATGACTAGAGGTGGTAAAATGACCCAGGAACCTTTGTATCCTGAGGGCCATCCTAAGAGAGTTGAGCAAGATTCTCAGAGAATTAATACTAATGCACCTAGTCCTAGCAATAATAAGAAAAATAAAACCAATAGGACTTTGCATGCTTCTAGTGAACCTACTATAGACACACTTGAGAATCCCAATGATATTTCTATTTCTGATGCCGAGACACAATCCGGTGATGGACATGAACCTAGTGATAATGTTAATGATGATGTTCATGTTGATGCTCAACCTAGTAATGATAATGATGTTGAGATAGAACCTGTTGTTGATCTTGATAACCCATAATCAAAGAATCAACGTTATGATAAGAGAGACTTTGTTGCTAGAAAACATGGCAGAGAAAGAGAACCATGGGTTCAGAAACCCATGCCCTTTCCTCCTAAACCATCCAAGAAAAAGGACGATGAGGATTTTGAGCGCTTTGCTGAAA